>NC_139028.1:69105471-69231454 GCF_964662115.1 Mustela nivalis
ATGCCCCCAATATGGGAGCAGCCAATTACATAAAAAAACTGTTAATCAAGATAAAGAGTCATATTGATATGAATACATTAATAGTAGGAGATCTTAACAAGCCTTTCTCATAAATAGACAGATCATCAAAGCAGAAAATAAATAAAGAAACAAAAGCATCGAATGACACACTGGACCAGATAAACCCCGTAGATATATACAGAACATTCCACCCTAAAACAACAGAATACTCATTCTTCTCAAGTGCACATGGAACCTTCTCAAATATAGAACACACACTGGGTCACAAATCAGGACTCAACCAATACCAAAAGCCTGAGATTACTCCCTGCATATTCTCAGGTCACTTTGCTTTGAAACTGGACCTCAATCAAAAGGAAAAGTTCTGAAGGAACTCAAACACCTGGAAGCTAAAGATCACCTTGCTTAAGAATGCTTGGAACAACCAGGAGATCAAAAAAGAACTGAAACAATTCATGGAAACCAATAAGAACAAAGACACTTTGGTCCAAAACCTATGGGACACAGTAAAGGCGGTCCTAAGGGGGGGGGGGCATAGTCATCCAAGCCTCCCTCAAAAGAATTGAAAAATCCAGACACAGCAGCTCTCTCTATACCTTAAAGAACTGGAGAATCAACAACAAATCAAACCAACTCCACACATAAGAAGGGAAATAATCAAGATTAGAGCTGATATCAATGAGGTAGAAACCAGAGATACAATAGAATGTATCAAATGAAATGAGAAGCTGGATTTTTGAAAGAATCAATAAGATCGATAAACTATTGGCCACACTAATCCAAAAGAAAAGAGAGAAAGCCCAAATTAATAAAATTATGTATGAAAAGGGAGAGATCACAACTAACACCAAGAAGTAGAAACAATTAGCAGAAGTTATTACCATTCATTATAATGGTAAATTATAAAAAAGACAGAAAGCCCAAATTCATAAAATTATGAATGAAAAGGGAGAGACAACAACAAACACCAAGGAGGCAGAAACAATCATCAGAAGACATTGGGGAGGGTATGTGCTTTGGTGAGTGCTGTGAAGTGTGTAAACCTGGTGATTCACAGACCTGTACCCCTGGGGATAAAAATATATGTTTAAAAAAAAAAAGAAAATCTATAGGGGAAATTATAGATTGTTTTTCCTTAGATCTATTAATATGGTGAATTACAATAATGTTTTTCATTATTGAACCATCTTTACATTACTGAAATAAATTGCTAGATAATGGAAAAAAAAGAAGTTATTATCAACAGTTATATGCCAATAAACTGGGTAGCTATAGGTAGAAGAATGAATCTCGACCATTCTCTTACACTGTACACAAAGAATAACTCAACATGGATAAAAACCTTAATGTGAGACAGGAGTCCATCAGAATCCTAGAGGAGAACATAGGCAGTAATCTCTTCAATATCAGCCACAGAAACTTCTTTCAAGATATGTCTCCAAAGGCAAAGGAAACAAAAGCGAAAATAAACTTTTGGGACTTCATCAAAACCAAAAGCTTCTGCACAGCAAAGGAAACAGTCAACAAAACAAAGAGGCAACCCACGGAATGGGAGAAGATATTTGCAAATGACAGGACAGACAGAAGGTTGATATCCAGGATCTATAATGAAATCCTCAAACTCAACACACACAAAACAGATAATCATATCAAAAAATGGGCAGAAGATATGAACAGACACTTCTCCAGTAAGACATACAAATGGCTATCAGACACATGAAAAGATGTTCATCATCACTAGCCCTCAGGGAGATTCAAATTAAAACCACATTGATATACCACCTTACACCAGTTAGAATGACCAAAATTAACAAAACAGGAAACAACATGTGCTGGAGAGGATGTGGAGAAAGGGGAACCCTCTTACACTGCTGGTTGGAATGCAAGTTGGTGCAGCCTCTTTGGAGAACAGTGTGGAGATTCCTCAAGAAATTAAAAATAGAACTTCCCTATGACCCTGCCATTGCACTACTGTGTATTTACCCCAAGGATACAGATGTAGTGAAAAGAAGGGCCATCTGTACCCCAATGTTTATAGCAGCAATGGCCATGGTCGCCAATCTGTGGAAAGAACCAAGATGCCCTTCAATGGACGAATGGATAAGGAAGATGTGTTCCATATACACTATGGAGTATTACGCCTCCATCAGAAAGGACAAATACCCAACTTTTGTAGCAACATGGACGGGACTTGAAGAGAATATGCTGAGTGAACTAAGTCAAGCAGAGAGAGTCAATTATCATATCGTTTCACTTATTTGTGGAGCATAACAAATAGCATGGGGACATGGGGAGTTAGAGAGGAGAAGGGGTTGGAGGAAACTGGAAGGGGAGGTGAACCATGAGAGACTATGGACTGTGAAAAACAATCTGAGGGTTTTGAAGGGGCGGGGGGTGGAAGGTCGGGGTACCAGTTGGTGGGTATTATAGAGGGCATGGATTGATTGGATCAATGGGTGTGGTGCAAAAATAATGAATACTGTTATGCTGAAAACAAAAAATAAATTTAAAAAATTTTATCTTACACTGTTTGTGGGAATGCAAGTTGGTGCAGCCTCTTTGGAGAACAGTGTGGAGATTCCTCCAGAAATTAAAAATAGAACTTCTGCATGACCCTGCCATTGCACTACTGGGTATTTACCCCAGAGATCCAGATGTCGTGAAAAGAAGGGCCATCTGTACCCCAATGTTTATAGCAGCAATGGCCACGGTCGCCAAACTATGGAAAGAACCAAGATGCCCTTCAATGGACGAATGGAGAAAAAAGTTGTGGTCCATATACACTATGGAGTATTATGCCTCAATCAGAAATTATGAATAACCAACTTTTGTAGCAACATGGACGGGACTGGAAGAGATTATGCTGAGTGAAATAAATCAAGCAGAGAGAGTCAATTACACTTGGTTTCACTTATTTGTGGACCATAACAAATATCATGGAGGACAAGGGGTGTTAGGAGAAGGGAGGTAGGGTAAATTGGAAGGGGAGGTGAATCATGGGAGACTATGGACTCTGAAAAACAACCTGAAGGGCTTGAAGTGGTGGTGGAGTGGGAGGTCAGATACCAGGTGGTGGGTATTATAGAGGCATGGATTGCATGGAGCACTGGGTGTGGTGAAAAAATAATAAATACACTTATGCTGAAAATAAATAAATTAAAAAGATTTTTGAAAAGACAATATAAAGCTAATTATGACAATAAGAATAAATAAATAAATAAATAAATACACAAATAAAATCTTAAAAAAAAGAGAGAGGTAAGAGGAAGCTTACCTTTAAAAAATGTTGGATTACATATGAGTAGTTATATTACTTCAGGGTGGATTGTTAAATGCTAAGGATGCACATTCACAGAAACAAATACATAGAGCAAACACATAAACAAACTAATTCTATAAGCATAGTTTAAAATCCAAAAGAAAAGAAAAATACTCAATTTAAAAGAAACTCGCCTACTCTCTTACACCATACACCACGATAAACCCAAAATGGATAAAAGACCTCAATGTGAGACAAAAATCCGTCAGAATCCTAGAGGAGACCATAGGCAGTAATCTCTTCGATATCAGCCACAGCAACTTCTTTTAAGATATGTCTCCAAAGCCAAAGGAAAGTGAAAACAAACTTTTGGGACTTCATCAAAATCAAAAGCTTCAGCCAAGAAAACAGTCAAGAAAACAAAGAGGCAACCCACGGAATGGGAGAAGATATTTGCAAATGACAGTACAGAGAAAAGGTTGATATCCAGGATCAAAAAGAACTCCTCAAACTCAACACATACAAAACAGATAATCATGTCAAAAAAGGGGAAGAAGACATGAACAAACACTTCTCCAATGAAGACATACAAATGGCTTTCAGACACATGAGAAAATGTTCATCATCACTAGCTATCAGGGAGATTCAAATTAAAGGCATATTGAGATACCACCTTACTCCTGTTAGAATGGCCAAAATTACCAAAACAGGAAACAAGGTGTGTTGGAGAGGATGTGGAGAAAGGGGAACCCTCTTACACTGTTGGTGGGAATGCAGGTTGGTGCATCCACTTTGGAAAACAGTGTAGAGATTCCTCATGAAATTAAAAAGAGAGCTTCCCTATGACCCTGCAATTTCACTACTGTGTATTTACTCCGAAGATACAGATGTGGTGAAAGAAGGGCCATCTGTACCCCAATGTTTATAGCAGCAATGGCCACAGTAGCCAAGCTGTAGAAAGAGCAAGATGTCCTTCAATGGAAAAATGGATAAGGAAGATGTGGTCCATATACACTATGGAGTATTATGCCACCATCAGAAAGGATGAATACCAAACTTTTGTAACAACTTGGGACTAGATGGGACTGGAAGAGATTATGCTGAGTGAAGTAAGTCAAGCAGAGAGAGTCAATCATCATTTGGTTTCACTTATTTGTGGAGCATAGCAAATAGCATAGAGGACAAGGGGAGATGGAGAGGAGAAGGGAGTTGAGGGAAATTGGAAGGGGAGGTGAACCATGAGAGACTATGGACTCTGAAAAACAATCTGAAGGTTTTGAAGGGGTGGGGCTGGGAGGTTGGGGGAACCAGGTGGTGGGTATTGGAGAGGGCATGGCTTGCATGGAGCACTGGGTGTGGTGCAAAAACAATGAATACTGTTACACTGAAAAGAAATTTTTTTTTAAAGTTCAAGACAAGGAGAGAATTTTAAAAGCAGCAAGAGAAAAACAATTTGTTGTAATCACGAGAACCCCTATAATACTATGGGAATGAAAAATCTGCAGATTTTTCAGCAAACTTTACATTCCAAAAGAGAGTCGTACATTATATTCAAAATGCTGAAAAAAAATAAAAAAAATTCCAACCAAAATACTGTACCAGGCAAAGGAATTTCCCACTGCTGGACTGACTTTACAAGAAACGTTAAAGTGACTTCTTTAAGCTGAAATGCTGAAATAAAAGGACACTAATTAGTAACAAGAAATCTTACAAAAGTGTAAAAAAAAGGTAAATATGAAGTACAAGTCAGAATAATGTTGTAAAGGTAATGGGTTAGGTGCTTATAAAGCTAGTATGAAGGTTAAAAGTCAAAAGTAATAAAAATACCTATAACTACAATAACTTGTTAATAGATAAAAAGATGTAATTTGTGACACCAAAAGTATAAAACATGGTGAGGGAGGTGTAAATATGTAGAGCTGTTGGATGGGATCAAACTTGTTTTATGTAAGCCTCATGGTAATCACAAGGCAAAAACCTTTGTTAGATACACAAAAGATGAAGAGAAAGGAATACTAACATACCACTACAGAAAAATCATTAGATTACAAAGGAAGAAAACAAAAGAAGAAGAAAGGGATGAAGGAATTACAAAACAACCAGAAAACGATGACCAAAATGGCAGTAACTACCTGCTTATCAATAACCACATTACATGTAAAGAAACTAAATTCTTCAATCAGAAGACATATAGTGGTTGAACAGATAAAATCAAAATGAAACAAAACAAAAACAGTGCATTTATATGCTGCCTACAAGAGACTCCTTTCAGATGTAAGAACACACACAAACTGAAAATGAGTGGATGGAAAGATATTTCTATGAAAATGGAAACCACAAGGAAGCTAGGGTAGCTATATTAATATCTCAAATAAATAACCTAACTTCACACCTCAAAGAAATAGAAAAAGAAATACAAATGATGCACAGAGTTAATACAAGGAAGGAAACAAAAGAGCAAAGATAAATGATATTCAGACCAAAAAAGAAATGATGAATGAAACAGAGTTAGGGTTTTTTTCTTTTTAATTAACAAAATTGACAAACATTTAATTAGACTTACCAAGAAAAACAGAGAACCCAGAGAAATAAAGTCAGAAGTGATAGAAGACATGCTATAACCAATACAAGAAACACAAAGGATTATATGAAAAAATTACATGGCAACAAATTAGTCAACCTAGAAGAAATAGATAAATTCTGAAAAACATACAATCTATCAACATTGAATTGGGGCACCTGGGTGGCTCAGTGGGTTAAGATTCTGCCTTTGGCTCAGGTCATGATCTCAGGGTCCTGAGATCTAGCCCCACCTCAGGCTCTCTGCCCAGCAAGGAGCCTGCTTCCCCCCCACTCTCTGCTTGCCTTCTGCCTACTTGTGATCTCTCTCTCTCTGTCAAATAAATAAATAAAATCTTTTCTAAAAAGACTGAATCAAAGAAGAAATACAAAACCTGAACAAATTGATTACTGGTAAGGAGATTGAATCAACTATCAAAAACCTCTCAATAATCAAAAGTCCAAGACTAGATGGTTTCACTTGTTAATTGTATCAAACTTTTAAAGAAGAATGAAAACGAATCCTTTTCAAAGTCCTCCCAAATAAGAAGAGAAGACAACACGTCCAACCTCATTTTATGAGGCCAGCATTATCCTGATACCAAAACAAGATGTCACCACAAGAAAAGAAAATTAGAAGCCAATATTCCTGATGAACATAGATGCAAAAATTCTCAACAAAATATTAGCAAACTGAATTCAACAATATAGTATAAGGATCATACACCATGATGAGGTGGGATTTATTCCAGGGATGCAAATATGGTTGAACTTCCACAAATCAGTCAGTGTGACTTACCACATTAACAAAATAAAGAATAAAAATCACATGAGCATCTCAATAGATGCAGAAGCATCAGACAGTATTCAAAATGGACAATATTTATATCCATTTGTAATAAAAACTCTTAACAAAGAAGGTTTAGAGAGAATGTACTTCAACATAATAAGATCCACTTATGAGAAGCCCACAGCTAACATAATTTACAAAGATAAAAATTGAAAGTTTTTTCTTTAAGATTAGACAAAAGACAATAATGCCCACCCTCACCACTTTTATTCAAGACAGTATTGGAAGCCCTCCCTGGAGCAATTAGGCAAGAAAAAAGAAATAAAATGCATACAATTTGGGAAGGAAGAAGTAGAATTATCACACAATATGAAAACCTAAAGATTTCACACACACACAAAAAAACTTTTAAAACTAATAAATGAATTAGGTGAAGTTGCAGGATACAAAGTTACATAAGAAAATCAGTTGTATCTCTATGCACTAAAAACAAAATATTACAAAGAGAAATTAAGGAACAAATACCATTTACAATTCATCAAAAAAACACCAAATATTTAAGAATAAACTTAAACAAGGGTTTTAAAGACATGTATGCTGAAATAAGACATTAATGAAAGAAATTGAGGAAGACAGAAATATGTGAGAAGTTATTCCATGCTCATGCACTGGAAGAATTAATATTTTCAAAATATCCATATTGCTCAAAGCAGTCTACAGATTCAAGGTGATCCCTACCAAAATTCCAATAGTATTTTTCACAGAAACAGAACAAATAATCCTAAAATTTGTATAGGACCACAAAACATCCCCAATAGCCAAAGCAGTCTTAAGAAAGAAAACAAACTGGAGGCATCATGCTTCCTGATTTCAAACTATATTACAAAGCTATAGTAACCAAACAGTATGGTACTGGTATGAGAGCAGACTCATAGATCAATGGAAAAGAATAGAAATTCCAGGAATAACTCATGCACATATGGTCAATTAATGTATGACAAAGATTATACAAATGGAAAGTATAGTCTCTTCAATAAATTAAGTTGGGAAAACTGGAGAGCCACATGCTAAAGAATGAAACTAGGCCACCATCTTACGCCATATACAAAACCTAACTCAACATAGATTAAAAACTTGAATGTAAATACATAAACTACAAAACTCTTAGAAGAAAACATAGGTGGAAAGGCCCTTGACATTGATCTTGGTGATTTTTTTTTTTTGATTTGTCACCAAAAGCAAAGGAAACAAAAGCAAAAATAAACAAGTGGAACTACATGACACTAAAAAGCTTTTTTGTACAACAAAAGAAACCATCAACAAAACAAAAAGGCAATCTACAGGATGGCAGAAAATATTGCATATCATGTCTCATAAGGGATTAATATCCAAAACACATAAAGAAGTTATACAACTCAGTAATAAAAAGAACAATGTAATTAAATGATGGACAGAAATTTGAATTGACATTTCCCAAAGAAGGTATACAGATAGACAACAAGTACATGAAAAGGTGCTCAACATTAGTAATTATTACAGAAATGCAAATCAAAATTACAATGAGCTATCGCCTTACACCTATTATGAAAAAGACAAGAAATAACAAGTGTTGGTGAGGATGTGAAGAAAAGAGAACCCATGTACACTGTTTGTGAGAATGTAAATTGGTAACCACTGTGGAAAACAGTATTAATATTCCTGAAAAAATTAACAATAGAACTACCATATAATCCAACAAGTCCACTTCTGTCTGGGTATTCATCTGAAAAAATGAAAACACTATATCTTAACATTCCATTTTAAGAAATGAGAAATAGAAGCACAAAAAAACCTACAAAGTGAGCAACAGGAAGGAAATAATAGAGTTTTTAAATAAGATATCTAAAATTTTATACAGAAATGAAATGTATTTTCTCTATTTTTAATAGAGAAAATCATTATTACCTGAAGTCAGTTCTTGGAAAACATCTACAAAATTGACAAACGTTTAACTAGACTGCTCAAGAAAAAAAAAAAAAATAGAAAGCTCAAATTACTAAACTCTTAATCTCACAAAACAAACTGAGGGTTGCTAGGGGGAGGGGGTTTGGGAGAAGGGGGTGGGATTATGGACATTGGGGAGGATATGTGCTTTGGTGAGTGCTGTGAAGTGTGTAAACCTGGTGATTCACAGACCTGTACCCCTGGGGATAAAAATATATGTTTATAAAAAATAAAAAAGAAAAAAAGAATAATAAAAAAAAGATTATATGTGAGATAAGACATTCCAAGACAAACAAATAGTAAATGCAAAAGATGAAAAAACCTAAACCTTCAAGTGGGTAAGAAGGTAAACTCAGAAGCCAAAATGCCTGGGTTCATACTTTGGGCTCTGTCTTTCTGAGTAGCAAGAAGATATTGGGCAAGGGCACCTGAGTCGTTCAGTCAATTAATCATCCACCTTTTGCTCAGGTCATGATCTCTGGGTCATGGGATCTAGCCTCACATTAGGCTCTCTGCTTAACAGGGAGTGTACTTCTCCCTCTCATTCTCCCTTTATGATTCTCTCTCCATCTCCCTCAAATAAATAAATAAGTAAGTAAATAAATAAATAAATAAATAAAATCTTTAAAAAAGACATTGGGCAAGTTATATAGCATCTCTTGACTCAGAGACATCCATAAAATGGAGTTGCCTATAGCACCTACTTCACTGAGTTGTTATGAAGGTTAAGTGATTACTATATGTAAAACACTGGAAGATACATAAGAACTTAGAAATATTAATTATGGGGCACCTGGATGGCTCAGCAACTGCCTTCAGCTCAGGTCAAGATCTTGGAGTCCCAATATCAAGTCCCACATCAGACACCCTGATCAACAGGGAGTCTGCGTCTCCCTCTAACCATCTCCCCTCTCATGCTCTCTCTCTCTCTCATTGTCTCTCCCATATAAAGAAATCAAAAATTTTTTTTAATTTTTTTATTTACTTTCAGCATAACAGTATTCATTACTTTTTTCACCACACCCAGTGCTCCATGCAATCCATGCCCTCTATAATACTCACCACCTGGTACCCCAACCCCTCCCTGCCACTTCAAACCCCTCAGATTGTTTTTAGAGTCCATAGTCTCTCATGGCTCACCTCCCCTTCCAATTTCCCCCAACCCCCTTCTCCTCTCTAACTCCCCATGTCCTCCATGCAAATAGCTCCACAAATAAGTAAAACCATATGATAGTTGACTCCCTCTGCTTGACTTATTTCACTCAGCATAATCTCTTCCAGTCCCGTCCATGTTGCTACAAAAGTTAGGTATTCATCCTTTCTAATGGAGGCATAATACTCCATAGTGTATATGGACCACATCTTCCTTATCCATTCGTCCTTTGAAGGGCATCTTGGTTCTTTCCACAGTTTGGCACTCCTGGGTATTTACCCCAATGATACAGATGTCGTGAAAAGAAGGGCCATCTGTAGCCCAATGTTTATAGCAGAAAATATTTTTTTTAAAAGAAACATTATGATAATGATGACAGTGGTGGTAATAGTAATGAAAATGATACTCATGGAAGAGAAGTCTGGAGATCAGCATAGAAAGATAGACAGGAGTCAAATATTCAAAGGACTACTGTACTGAAGATTTTGAATTTACTTTGTGAAGTATTTGTATTAAAAGATTTTAAGCATAAAGTCATAAAGCTATGTGTTTGACAAGCCTGTCTTGGCAGTAGTATGGAGAATGTGTGGCATGGGACAAAGACTATGAGATATAGACCAATCAAAATGCTTATATACCTGTTCATGAGCCACAGATTTATTATAACACAAAACCACGATTTAATCACAGAATTTGAAATCCTCCATCAAAATGAGACAGCAGAGTAGGTATTCAACAGAGCTGACAGATCAGAATAAATCACTGCTGCTCTGGTCTGCATCCACTCCTGTTAGCCTGAAGGCCAGCAGGGATTTGAGCTTCAAAGCTGGTCTGATTGCCAAAATGAGTTCATTGGGAGGTGTGGCTCTGCAGCTTAAGTTCATTAGCCCTCTCCCCAGATGCGATCCTACCTATTCACCTAAACTTTCCCTTCAGGTCCCAGGATAGGCCACTGGGAGCCTCAGTCAACCTTACTCCCTGAGCAGCAGTGTGCCTCATTAACAACTTTTTAATGAGGTCACAGGCTGTGACTGCTCATTAATAGGCTGGTTAGTCTGCAACCCTAGGGATGGAGGAGAGTGAGGATAGAAGCCAGTGAGAACAGAGCTCAGCCTACACCAGAGCTGCATCAGAGGGAGAGAGAATGAACCCTCTTTAGCAAAGACTCCTGGGCTTTCACTCTCAGGTCCCCCAAGGTCTCTTCTGGCCCTCAGAGACTGATTCTGCAGATAGAAGTCTGGAGGGACCAAGGCCTTAGAGGGGAGGTATTGCAACAGAGTCCATTGATCCCACACTTGGGCCAGAGATTCTTGAGGAAATCAAATGCTCTTCAGATTTTCTTTGATGCTTGCGTAAATGGAATATTACCCTTGGAACTCTCTGTCCTCTTGCTTTCCTTAACCGTGAATTTCCTTGCTATTCCCCCAGACACATCCTAGTATGGATTCTTTGTATTATTTCTCAAGTTCTTTTGAACTATACTTGTCCTGGGAGTTTAGAGGTTGGCCCTCTTCTTCTTTCTTGTGTACTATCTCTTAGAGATCCCCTCCATTGCCAGGGTTTCAACAAATCTTGTGGAGATGAAGTCTCCTTGTGGAGATGAAACTTGGGTATTGACTTTTATCTCCCACCAGGATTATTGCTAGAGCCTCCTCCCTGATCTCCCAGCCTCCAGTCATATTGCTGACTTACACATGCACTTCATTCTAATTCATCCTCCTTACCGTCTCCAGAGTTCTAAGTGTGCCTGTGGAAAATCTGTCATTTTCACACTTAAAATCCCGACAATCTACCCTCATCTTTAGAATGAAATTAATGTTCATATATTATACAAGTCCCCTTCTGCTTCAGCTGTATGTAGTTCAGCTTTAGCTTATTTTTCTAATTTTGATTCTTACCATACTTCAACCATATAGTTGAATGGATAATCAACTATTGCCTCCGGAACTATTTTCTTTCTCACTACACCATGCATTTCTACTTTCTCTGAATAGAGTCCTTTTTATTCCCCTTAATGATTTACAGTCTGAGAGACATAGGTTCAAATTCCATGTCTAGTACTAAGAACCATGCAAGTTCATGGAAATTACTCTAAGCTATTATCCTTACATTTCCCAATCTATGAGATTAATATACTAATGCAATTATACAACATATGTATAACAATATTTAATACATAATTATGGTATCATAAAATTAAAATTACAGAAGCCAACTATTTTAACTTTTTGAGCTCTGTGAGCCTTTCTATAGTGTTCCTTTCAGTTCAAAGTGAGAGATCAGTTATGCAGAACTCTCAAGCATATTTGTTGTAATTATAACATGAGAAATCTATGTAAAGTCCACCTCCTCCTAGAGAGTAGGATGTGTAAGTAGCTAACATTTATTGACAGGCAAGTATGAGTTTAAATATTTTTAAATAATTACCATTTATTCCTCACAGGTTTTATCACAACTTATAAAATAGGGTATTTGCTTCAAAAGAGCAAGTAACTTCTTCAATAGTCTCAACTGTTGAACTTTCAGAGCTAGAATTATAATCTGAATCCAAAATGTCATGTACCTTAAAAATTTTGATATGTCCTCTCTAAAATATAGAGGTAGAAACTAGCAAGAAGGGGGAAGTAAAATAATATTTAACATGGAAATTAAAAGAGCTCTTAAGAGAGTGATAGGAGCAAATGGAACAAAACCAAAGAAAACACAATGTTGATATCAATTTAAATGGGGATGATATGACCTACTATGTGGGGAGCTATTTTGGGGGGAATCATAAAAATACTCAAAGTTGCTTTTATTTTCTGAATGAAAAATGTACTTGGCACAGAGTATTCAATAAATGGTAGATACCATTATCAAGCCTTTTTAATCTTTTTTTTTCTTTTTTAAACTTTTAACTTCTTGTTAATTAACATATAGTGTTATATTAGTTTCAGGTGAAAAATATAGTGATTCAACTCTTCCAAACATCACTCAGGAGGGAGGAGCAAGATGGTGGAGGAGTAGGAGATCTAAATTTCCTCTGGTCCCAGGAATTCAGCAAGATAGTTATCAAACCATTCTGAACACCTACAAACTCAACAGGAGATAGAAGAGAAGAAGAGCAGCAATTCTAGGAACAGAAAAGCGATCACTTTCTGGAAGGCAGGATGTGCGGATTAGTGAGTCCAAGGCAGTATATTGGAAGACAGACTGTAAGGTGGGGGTGGGGGAAGGGAACCTCTGTCAGCAGGCTCCTAGCAAGTAATAGAGCAGTGAAGCACAAAATCAGAACTTTAAAAGTCTCTGCTGAGGGACTTTGCTCCAGTGGCTAAGCGGGGTTGGAACCCTTGCTAGAACAGTTTGGTCTCATGACTCTCGAGGTCACAGAAAGATTGGGGGTGCCTGAGTGCAGCAGAGCTCCCAGGTATCAGAGCAGGAAAGCTGACTGCAAAGACAGAGCCAAAGAGGGGGTTTTCAGCTTGGTGTTGCCATAAACTGTGATCTGCAGCACAGTCGGGGGCCACTACTCTTTGAGCAGGAGCATCATGAGTGATAGATCTAGGGAGACTCCCTCTTTCCTCTTCCAGGAGGAGTGGCGCAGGAGCACGTGCCAAGAATCTGCTGGGTTTGGAGACTCCAAACAAGGCCATGTGCCAGATATAGAAGTGCCCAGTCACAGGCTGGGTGAGCACAGAGTATGGCTGGAGACCAAGGAGACAGGCGTGATTGACTGCTTTTCTCTGAGGGTGCACTGAGGAGTGGGGCCCTGAGCTCTCAGCTCCTCTGAGTCAGAGATTGGGAGACTGCGATCTTTTTTTTTTTTTTTTTTAAGATTTTTTATTTATTTCTTTTTTAAAATTTTTATTTATTTTTTAAATTTCTTTTCAGTGTTCCAGAATTCTTTGTTTATGTACCACACCCAGTGCTCCATGCAATATATGCGCTCCATAATACCCACCACCAGCCTCACCCAAACTCCCAACCCCTGCCCCTCCAAAACCCTCAGATTGTTTTTCAGAGTCCATAGTCTCTCATGGTTTGCCTCCCCCTCCAATTTCCCCCAACTCCCTTTTCCCCTCCATCTCCCCATGTCTTCTGTGTTATTTCTTCTGCCCCACAAATAAGTGAAACCATATGATAATTGACTCTCTCTGCTTGACATTTCACTTAGCATAATCTCTTAAGAATATTTAAATTAAAATTTTTATTTGTCCTTTGATCCATTATTACTTACACATAATTTAAATTTTGAATTTTATGTGCTCTTCAAAAATTATTGTCATTTGTTTTCTTTTTGTTTGTTTGTTTATCTCCAGCTCTCTTTTTCTTATTTATTTATTTATTTTATTTATTTATTTTCAGCATAACAGTATTCATTATTTTTGCACCACACCTAGTGCTCTATGCATTCCGTGCCCTCTATAATACCCACCACCTGGTACCCCAACCTCCCACCCCCCCACCACTTCAAACCCCTCAGATTGTTTTTCAGAGTCCATAGTCTCTCATGGTTCACCTCCCTTCCAATTTCCCCCAACCCCCTTCTCCTCTCTAACTCCCCATGTCCTTGGTTTTCAACGTAATTGCATTATGAGAACATGGTCTGTATTTATTTCTTTGACACAGAGAGAGAAAGATATCACAAGTAGGCAGAGAGGCAGGCAGAGAGAGAGGGAAGCAGGCTCCCCGCTAAGCAAAGATCCTGATATGGGGCTTGATCCCTGGATCCCGGGACCATGACCTGAGCTGAAGGCAGAGGCTTTAACCCACTGAGCCACCCAAGTGCCCTGGGAGGCTGCCATCTTCATTCTCATCCTCCACAGATGTACAGAAAGCTTTCAGGGAACAAAAGCTATGGATTGCAAACCTGAGCAGATTACTTAGCCTGGGCCTTGGTAAGGACCATGCAATTCCACCTTAGGCAAAAGACATTTGAGAATCACTGCAACAAGCCCATTCCTCAGAAGATCAGCAAGAACATCCAGCCAAGACCAAGTTTACCAATCAATGAGAACTGAAAAACTCTAGTGCTAGGGGAATATAGCACTAGAGTTCATGGCTATTTCCCCATGATTCTTTAGTCTTTCAAAGTTAAATTTTTTAAAGTTTATTTTTTTCTATTTTTTTGAATTTTTTATTTTTTATAAACATATATTTTTATCCCCAGGGGTACAGGTCTGTGAATCGCCAGGTTTACACACTTCACAGCACTCACCAAAGCACACACCCTCCACAATGTCCATAACCCCACCCCCCTTATCCCAACCCCCCTCCCCCAGCAACCCTCAGTTTCTTTTGTGAGATTAAGAGTCACTTATGGTTTGTCTCCCTCCCTCCCTCCCATCTTGTTTCATTGATTCTTCTCCTACCTACTTAAGCCCCCATGTTGCATCACCACTTCCTCACATCAGGGAGATCATATGATAGTTGTCTTTCTCTGCTTGACTTATTTTGCTAAGCATTTACGCTCTAGTTCCATCCATAACCAACATCTTATCTTATCAATATCTTTTCAAAAATCTTTTTAAATTTTCATTTTTATAGCCATATTCTATCCCTCCATTGTATTTAACCTTATTTTTTGTATACCTATAAGTTTTAAAATTTCTTTAAAATCTTGGGATATGGTTTCTTCTAACAGACCAAAATATACCCTAAATATAGTGTACGGCTTTGTTCTAGTCTCTTCTAGAGATCACATTCTCTTCTTTTTTTTTTTTTTAATTTTTTTCTTTCTTTTTACAATCAACTTATCAATTCATTTATAGAAGCTTTTTAATTTTTCATCTTTACAGTCATATCCCATCCCGTCACCGTGTTTATCCTTATTTGTATGTGTATGTGTGCATGTGCATGTGCATGCATGTGTGTGCACGCACACACACACACGTATATGTAAATGTATATGTTTTTCTTTCATTAAAATTTTGGAAGGCAGTTTCTTCTAACAGACCAAATACACCCCAAATCAGGTGTGTGGTGGCTCTGATCTGTTCACCAATCTGTTTTCCTTCCCCCCTCCCAGATTTATGTCACTTCTGATTTGCTTAGTGTATATTTTTCTGGGGTCGTTGTTACTCTTTTAACATTTTGTTCTCTCACTCATCTATTCTTCTCTGGACAAAGTGACAAGGTGGGAAAACTCCCCACAAAAAAAAAAAAAAAAAAAGGAGCAAGAGGCAATACTGACTGCTAGGGACCTAATCAATATGGACATTAGTAAGATGTTGGAACCAGAGTTCAGAATGATACTTATAAAGATAATAACTGGTCTTGAAAAAGGCACAGAAGATACTAGAGAATCCATTTGTGGAGAAATAAAAGAACTAAAATCTAAGTTGAAATTTAAAAAGCTATTAATGAGGTACAATAAGAAATGGAGGCTCTTACTGCTAGGATAAATGAGGCAGAACAGAGAATTAGTGATATGAGACCAAATGGTGGAGAATAATAAAGCTGAGAAAAAGAGGGTAAACAAATACTGGATCATGAGGGGAGAATCTGAGAGATAATTGATACCATAAGATGAAACAATATTAGAATAGTTGGTTGGAATCCCAGAAGAAGAAAGAGAGAGGGGAAGAAGGTATATTGGGGCAATTTATTGTGAAGAAATTCCCTGATTTGGGGAAGGAAACAGGCATAAAAATCCAGGAGGCACAGAGAACCCCCCTTAAAATCAATAAAAATAGGTCCACACCCTGTCTTCTCATAGTAAAACTTACAAGTCTCAGAGACAAAGAGAAAATCCTGAAAGTAGTTCAGCACAAGAGGTCTGTAACATAAAACCATAGAAATATTAGACTGGCAGCAGACTTATCCACAGAGACCTGGTAGGCCAGAAAGGACGGCATGATATATCCAGAACACTAAAGAAGAAAAGTATGCAGCTAAGAATACTATATCCAGCTAGGTTGTTACTGAAAATAGAGGAGAGATCAAAAGTTTGCAGGACAAACAAAAGAATTTACAAAAAATCACTCGGTGCTCATCTCAAATGCACTTCTAAATACCCATCACCTATTTAACCCATCCCACCACCTCCCTTCTGGTAACCATCAGTTTGTTCTCTATAGTTAAGTTTCTGTTTCTTGGTTTCTCTCTCTCTTTCCCTTTACTTATTTGTTTTGTTTCTTAAATTCCACATTTGAGTGAAATAATATGGTATTTGTTCTTCTGACTAACTTTTTTCCCTTAACATTACACTCTCTAGCTCCATCCATGTTGTTGCAAATGGCAAGATTTCATCATATATATATATATATATATATATATATATATATGATATTAGTCAGCCATAAAAAGAATGAAATCTTCCCTTGATTGATGAATGGATAAAAATCTTCTTTGTCCAAAAAGAATGGATAAAGAAGATCTTTATCTATTCATCAATCAATGGACACTTGGGCTGCTTTCATACTTTGCCTATTATAAATAAAGCTGCTATGTATCACTTTGAATTAATATTCTTGTAGTCTTCTGGTAAATACCTGATAGTACAGTTGTTGGATCATAAGCTAGTTCTATTTTCAGCTTCTTGAGGAAGCTCCATACTGTTTTCCACCATGACTTCTCCAGTTTGCCTTCCCACCAACAGTGCATGAGTGTTCCTTTTCCTCCAGTTCCTCACCAAAACCTGTTGTTTCTTGAGTTGTTAATTTTAACCATTCTGACAGATGTGGGGCAATAACTCACTGTACTTTTGATTTGAATTTCCCTGATGGTAAGTGATGATGAACACCCTTTCATGTGTCTGTTGGCCATCTGGGTGACTTCTTTGGAGAAATGTCTGTTCATGCCTTTTTCCTATTTTTAATTAGATTATTTGTTTTCATGTGTGTGTTTTGAGTTATATAAGTATATATTTTACATATTAACCCTTTATCAGATAGGTCATTTGCAAATATCGTCTCCCATTCTGTAGGTTAACTTTCAGTTTTGTTCACTATTCCCTTTGCTGTGCAGAAGTTTTTATTTTGATATTTTTATATAGTTGTTT
Source organism: Mustela nivalis (assembly GCF_964662115.1). Taxonomy (NCBI): domain Eukaryota; kingdom Metazoa; phylum Chordata; class Mammalia; order Carnivora; family Mustelidae; genus Mustela; species Mustela nivalis. The sequence goes on from NC_139028.1 coordinate 69,123,218, forward strand.
ATATATAGTATTTTTTATATTTTTTTTATTTTATATTTTTATTATTTTATTTTTTAAATTTTATTTATTTATTGGGGGGAGACAAGATGGTGGGGAAGTAGGAGGAGGTGCCCTTTCAACCTGTACCCTAAAATGAGCTGATTACCTTCCAAAGAACTCCAATCACCCATGAAATCAGCCTGAGATCAGAATTATACATGTCTGGATCTCTACAGGGGTAGAAGACACCAGTGGGCAGGTAAAGCAGAGTGGGAACGTCGGACTGATATTGGAAGATAAACACTTGATCTTAACCAAAAGGCCAAGAAGCGATTCAGAAGATAAACAAAAGGGGGAGGGAGCCACCAGTGGCGACCGATTGGAAAGTAATACCCCTAATACGAGAGTGCCCTGCATCTGGGGACCAGCATTAACTTGGAGACTGGTTGAAAGCACTCCAAAAGAGCAAAGGATCGTGGGGGGTGCGAGGAGGGAAATTGTAGGAATTGGGGCAGCTAGGGACAGGGGCTTAAGTCCCGGGACTCAGGACAGCCTCCCCTGGCACTGAGCCAGAGAGAGTGCAGCAGAGAAACCAAGTCTTGGTCCCTGAGCTGCCAGTGCGCCCAAGAACGTGTGGGGTCCGGTTCTTGTGAGGGGCTGGGAGCTTCGCCAGCTGGCAGAATGCCCAGCCATGCTACAGAGCGTGAGATGCACGTGCCCCTCACCCTCCCCTGAGAGAGCAGGCACTCCCAGCCCGGGCCAGTGGGAAAATCTCAGCTTGCGATCACTGCTTGGAACCTCTCTGGCAGTCTGGAGCTGCCCAGATAGCTGCCACTGCCCTAGTTTTGGGTACAAGCAGAAGATCCTGCGTCCCCAGGGACCGTGACTTGGCACCTGCTCTGCCAGCAGCCAAGAAGGAATTTGTTTGGGCTCTGCAACACCCACAGGGTGCCAGACTGAGGTTTCTTTCTGAGAGGGGGGTAGGGGTGCAGTTTGCTTTCCTCTAAACCTACAAAAACCATCAAAAGTAGTCGAGGCAAGAGGAAAAAAAAAAAGTGAACAAACAAAAACCTCCAGCGAACAAAAGTCTGAAAAAACGGTTCCCTTAGAGCTCACCCCCTTGAGGGGGACAGGAGGAATTAACTCAGGGAACATCACTGACTCAAAACCCACGTGGAAGTCCCCTTCCCCAGAAAACCAACCTGGAAAGGAAAAAAAAAAAAAAAAAAGACAAGAGAACAACCACCACTACTTCATAAGACAACTTTTATTTTTAATTCGTTCCCACTATTCTGGCTCATTTTTTATATAAATAATTTTTTAACCTCTTTACCATCACAGTGAGATGTCCAGTACACCAAATTCCATAATAATATTCTAACCTGAACTTTTTAATACATACACCTGTGTTTCTTTTGCATTTCTATTTTTAAAAATTTAGTTTAGTTTAGTTTAGTTCAGTCTAGTTTATTCCTTTTTTTATTTTTATTTTCTAATATTGAAATAGAGTTAAACTTCAAAGTAATCCCATTTCCCCAATCAATGCTAACCCTATAGGTAAACCAAATTTTAATGCCCCTTTCTCTTAGGCAGGGTGAGTCCTTTAACAAAGATATCAAGATACATCCAGGAAGAATCAAAACAACGTTCCTTGCCTGCACTGAGAATAACCACTCTTCCATCTATTTCTTTCACCAGTGTTTCGGTGTTTTTGTGTTTGTCCTGATAGTATATAAATCTTACACTTGGGGTTCTTTTAGACGAGGTTCTTTCTTTATTTACATATATATATATATATATATATATATATATATATATATATTTTTTTTTTTTCTCTTACCATATACTTTTTTAAAATTTTACTTATTTATTTTTTATTGTATTATGTTAGTTACCATACAGTACATCACTAGTTTCTGATGTGGTGTTTCATGATCTATTGTTTTCATATAACACCCAGTGATTCATGGAATCCATGCCCTCTTTTTTAAAATTAATTTATTTTTTTCAGAGTAACAGTATTCACTGTTTGTGAACCACACCCAGTGCTCCATGCAGTCCGTGCCCTCTCTAATACCCACCACCTGGTTCCACCAACATCCTACCCCCACCACTTCAAAACCCTCAGATTGTTTTTCAGAGTCCATGTCTCTCATGGTAAGGGATCTGTACTCGAGGAACTACAGAACACTCATGAAAGAAATTGAAGAAGACAAAAAAGATGGAAGACCATTCCATGCTCTTGGATCGGAAGAATAAACATTGTTAAAATGTCTATACTGCCTAGAGCAATCTATACTTTGAATGCCATTCCAATCAAAATTCCACTGGTATGCTTCAAAGAGCTGGAGCAAATAATCCTAAAATTTGTATGGAATCAGAAGAGACCCCAAATAGCTAAGGAAATGTTGAAAAACAAAAATAAAGCTGGGGGCATCACGTTACCTGATTTCAAGCTTTATTACAAAGCTGTGATCACCAAGACAGCATGGTACTGGCATAAAAACAGACACATAGACCAGTGGAACAGAGTAGAGAGCCCAGAATGGACCCTCAGCTCTGTGGGTAAATAATCTTCAACAAAACAGGAAAAAATATACAGTGGAAAAAAGACAGTCTCTTCAATAGCTGGTGCAAAAAACTGGGCAGCTATATGTAGAAGAATGAAACTCGACCATTCTCTTACACCGTACACAAAAATAAACTCAAAATGGATAAAAGACCTCAACGTGAGACAGGCATCCATCAGAATCCTAGAGGAGAACATAGGCAGTAATCTCTTTGATATCAGCCACAGCAACTTCTTTCAAGATATGTCTCCAAAGGCAAAGGAAACAAAAGCGAAAATAAACTTTTGGGACTTCATCAAAATCAAAAGCTTCTGCACAGCAAAGGAAACGGTCAACAAAACAAAGAGGCAACCCACGGAATGGGAGAATATATGTTGCAAATAACAGTACAGGCAAAAGGTTGATATCCACGATATATAAGGAACTCCTCAACCTCAACACGCAAAAAACAGACAATCATACCAAAAAATGGGCAGAAGATATGAACAGGCACTTCTCCAATGAAGAAAAGCAAATGGCTATCAGACACATAAAAAAATGTTCATCATCACTAGCCATCAGGGAGATTTAAATTAAAACCACATTGAGATACCACCTTACACCAGTTAGAATAGCAAAAATTAGCAAAACAGGAAACAACATGTGTTGGAGAGGATGTGGAGAAAGGGGAACCCTTTTACACTGTGGGTGGGAATGCAAGTTGTTGCAGCCTCTTTGGAGAACAGTGTGGAGATTCCTCAAGAAATTAAAAATAGAGCTTCCCTATGACCCTGCAATTGCACTAACGTGTATTTACCCCAAAGATACAGATGTAGTGAAAAGAAGAGCCATTTGTATCCCAATGCTTAGAACAGCAATGGCCACAGTGGCCAAGCTGTGGAAAGAACCAAGATGCCCTTCAATGGACAGAGGGATAAGGAAAATGTGGTCCATGTGCACTATGGAGTATTATGCCTCCATCAGAAAGGATGAATACCCAACTTTTTAAAAATTAAATTAATTTATTTATTTTCAGAAAAACAGTATTCATAATTTTTCATCACACCCAGTGCTCCATGCACAACTTTTGTAGAAATGTGGACAGGACTGGAAGAGATTATGCTGAGTGAAATAAGCCAAGCAGAGAGAGTCAAATATCATATGGTTTCACTTATTTGTGGATGATAACAAATAGCATGGAGGACAAGGGGAGATGGAGAAGAGAAAGGAGTTGAGGGAAATTGAAAAAGGAAGTGAACCATGAGAGACTATGGACTCTGAAAAACAATCTGAGGGTTTTGAAGGGGCAGATGGTGGGATGTTGTGGGAAGCAGGTGGTGGGTATTGGAGAGGGCACGGATGGCATGGAGCACTGGGTGTGCTACAAAAACAATGAATACTGTTATGCTTAAAAAATCTATGGAGTATTATGCCTCGATCAGAAAGGATGAATACCCAAATTTGTAGCAACATGGATGGGACTGGAAGAGATTATGCTGAGTGAAATAAGTCAAGCAGAGAGAGTCAATTATCATATGGTTTCACTTATTTGTAGAGCATAACAATAACAAAAAGCATGAGTTGGAGAGAAGGGGGTTGTGGTAAATTGGAAGAGGAGGTGAATCATGACAGACTATGGACTCTAAAAAACAATCTGAGGGGTTTGAAGTGGTGGGTATGTGGGATGTCGTGGTACCAGGTGGTGGGTATTATAGAGGGCATGGATTGCATGGAGCACTGGGTGTGGTGAAAAAATAATAATACTGTTATGCTGAAAATAAATAAATTTAAAAATTTATATAAAAAATAAATCAATTTCTTTAAAAATTTATTTACTTATTTATTTTTAAATTTAATTTAATTTTTTATTTTATATTTTTTAGTATATTTTATATTTTATATATATTAGTTTTTTTAATAATTTTTAAATTTCTTTTCAGATTGCTCTAGGCAGTAGACATTTTAACAATGTTTATTCTTCCGATCCAAGAGCATGGAATGGTCTTCCATCTTTTTGTGTCTTCTTCAATTTCTTTCATGAGTGTTCTGTAGTTCCTCAAGTATAGATCGTTTACCTCTTTTGTTAGGTTGACTCCCAGGTATCTTATAGTTCTTGGTGCTATAGTAAATGGAATCGATTCTCTAATTTCCCTTTCTGTATTTTCATTATTAGTGTATAGGAAAGCCACTGATTTCTGTACATTTACTTTGTATTCTGCCATGTTGCTGAATTGTTGTATGAGTTCTAGTAGTTTGGGGGTGGAGTCTTTTGGGCTTTCCATATAAAGAATCATGTCATCTGCAAAGAGAGAGAGTTTGACTTCTTCATTGCCAATTTGGATACCTTTTATTTCTCTTTGTTGTCCGATTGCTGTTTCTATGACTTCTAATACTATGTTGAACAAGAGTGGTGAGAGTGGGCATCCTTGTCGTGTTCCTGATCACAACGGGAAGGCTGCAAGCTTTTTCCCATTGAAGATGATATTTGCCAGTGGGCCTCAAAAGAAGGCTGGGATAGCGATTCTCATATCAGAAAAATTAGATTTTAAAATAAAGACTGTAGTCAGAGATACAGAAGGACACTACATCATTCTTTTTTTAAAGGATTTTTTTAAAATTTTTAATTTTGTATAAACATATATTTTTATCCCCAGGGGTACAGGTCTGTGAATCGCCAGGTTTACATACTTCACAGCCCTCACCAAAGCACATACCCTCCCCAAAGTCCATAACCCCACCCCTTTCTCCCAAACCCCCTCCCCCCAGCAAACCTCAGTTTGTTTTGTGAGAGTCACTTGTTTGTCTCCCTCCGAATCCCATCTTGTTTCAATGATTCTTCTCCTACCCACTTAAGCCCCCATGTTGCATCACCACTTCCTCATATCAGGGAGATCATATGATAGTTGTCTTTCTCTGCTTGATTTATTTCACTAAGCATGATACACTCTAGTTCCATCCATGTTGTCGCAAATGGCAAGATTTCATTTCTTTTGATGGCTGCATAGTATTCCATTGTGTATATATACCACATCTTCTTGATTCATTCATCTGTTGATAGACATCTAGGTACTTTCCATAGTTTGGATATTGTGGACATTGCCACTATAAACATTTGGGTGCATGTTCCCCTTTGGATCACCACGTTGGTATCTTTAGGGTAAATACCCAGTAGTGCATTTGCTGGGTCATAGGGCACTTCTATTTTCAACATTTTGAGGAACCTCCATGCTGTTTTCCAGAGTGGCTGCACCAGCTTGCATTCCCACCAACAGTGTTGGAGGGTTCCCCTTTCTCCGCATCCTCGCCAGCATCTGTCATTTCCTGACTTGTTGAGTTTAGCCATTCTGACTGGTGTGAGGTGATATCTCATTGTGGTTTTGATTTGTATTTCCCTGATGCCGAGTGATATGGAGCACTTTTTCATGTGTCTGTTGGCCATCTGGATGTCTTCTTTGCAGAAATGTCTGTTCATGTCCTCTGCCCATTTCTTGATTGGATTATTTGTTCTTTGGGTGTTGATTTTGCTAAGTTCTTTATAGATTCTGGACACTAGTCCTTTATCTGATATGTCGTTTGCAAATATCTTCTCCCATTCTGTCAGTTGTCTTTTGATTTTGTTAACTGTTTCCTTTGCTGTGCAAAAGCTTTTGATCTTGATGAAATCCCAATAGTTCATTTTTGCCCTTGCTTCCCTTGCCTTTAGTGATGTTCCTAGGAAGATGTTGTTCTGGCTGAGGTCGAAGAGGTTGTTGCCTGAGTTCTCCTCAAGGGTTTTGATGGATTCCTTTCACACATTGAGGTCCTTCTTCCATTTTGAGTCTGTTTTCATGTGTGGTGTAAGGAAATGGTCCAATTGCATTTTTCTACATGTGGCTGTCCAATTTTCCCAACACTATTTATTGAAGAGGCTGTCTTTTTTCCATTGGACATTCTTTCCGGCTTTGTCGAAGATTAGTTGACCATAGAGTTGAGGGTCTATTTCTGGGTTCTCTATTCTGTTCCATTGATCTATGTGTCTGTTTTTGTGCCAGTACCATGCTGTCTTGATGATGACAGCTTTGTAATAGAGCTTGAAGTCCGAAATTGTGATGCCACCAACTTTGGCTTTCTTTTTCAATATCCCTTTGGCTATTCGAGGTCTTTTCTGGTTCCATATAAATTTTAGCATTTTTTGTTCCATTTCTTTGAAAAAGATGGATGGTACTTTGATAGGAATTGCATTAAATGTGTAGATTTCTATAGGTAGCATAGACATTTTCACAATATTTACTCTTCCAATCCAGGAGCATGGAACATTTTTCCATTTCTTTGTGTCTTCCTCAATTTCTTTCATGAGTACTTTATAGTTTTCTGAGTATAGATTCTGTGCCTCTTTGGTTAGGTTTATTCCTAGGTATCTTATGGTTTGGGGTGCAGTTGTAAATGGGATTGACTCCTTAATTTCTCTTTCTTCTGTCTTGTTGTTGGTGTAGAGAAATGCTACTGATTTCTATGCATTGATTTTATATCCTGACACTTTACTGAATTCCTGTACAAGTTCTAGCAGTTTTGGAGTGGAGTCTTTTGGGTTTTCCACATATAGTATCATATCATCTGCGAAGAGTGATAATTTGACTTCTTCTTTGCTGATTTGGATGCCTTTAATTTCCTTTTGTTGTCTGATTGCTGAGGCTAGGACTTCTAGTACTCTGGTGAATAGCAGTGGTGATAATGGACATCCCTGCCGTGTTCCTGACCTTAGAGGAAAAGCTTTTAGTTTTTCTCCATTGAGAATGATATTTGCAGTGGGTTTTTCATAGGTGGCTTTGATGATATTGAGGTATGTGCCCTCTATCCCTACACTTTGAAGAGTTTTGATCAGGAAGGGATGCTGTACTTTGTCAAATGCTTTTTAAGCATCTATTGAGAGTATCATATGGTTCTTGTTCTTTCTTTTATTGATGTGTTGTATCACATTGACTGATTTGAGGGTGTTGAACCAACCTTGCAGCCCTGGAATAAATCCCACTTGGTCGTGGTGAATAATCTTTTTAATGTACTGTTGAATCCTATTGGCTAGTATTTTGGTGAGAACTTTTGCACCTGTGTTCATCAAGGGATATTAGTCTATAGCTTTCTTTTTTGATGGGATCCTCATCTGGTTTTGGGATCAAGGTGATGCTGGCCTCATAAAATGAGTTTGGAAGTTTTCCTTCCATTTCTATTTTTTGGAATAGTTTCAGGAGAATAGGAATTAGTTCTTCTTTAAATGTTTGGTAGAAACTAAAAATTTGGAATTCTACATCTGGCCTGGGCTTTTGTTTGTTTGGAGATTTTTAATGTCTGTTTCAATCTCCTTACTGGTTATGGGTCTTTTCAGGCTTTCTATTTCTTTCTGGTTCAGTTGTGGTAGTTTATATGTTTCTAGTAATGCATCCATTTCTTCCAGATTGTCAAATTTGTTGGCATAGAGTTGCTCATAGTATGTTCTTATAATAGTTTGTATTTCTTTGGTGTTAGTTGTGATCTCTCCTCTTTCATTTGTGATTTTATTTATTTGGGTCCTTTCTCTTTTCTTTTTGATAAGTCTGGCCAGGGGTTTATCAATTTTATTAATTCTTTCAAAGAACCAGCTCCTAGTTTCATTGATTTGTTCTATTGTGTTTTTTTGTTTGTTTGTTTGTTTCTATTTCATTGATTTCTGCTCTGATCTTTATTATTTCCCTTCTCCTGCTGGACTTATGGTTTCTTTCTTGTTCTTTCTCCAGGTCCTTTAGGTGTAGGCTTAGGTTGTGTACCTGAGACCTTTCTTGTTTCCTGAGAAAGGCTTGTACTGCTATATATTTTCCTCTCAGGACTGCCTTTGTTGTGTCCCACAGATTTTGAACCGTTGTATTTTAATTATCATTTGTTTCCATGATTTTTTTCAATTCTTCTTTAATTTCCTGGTTGACCCATTCATTCTTTAGAAGGTTGCTGTTTAGTCTCCATGTATTTGGATTCTTTCCAAACTTGCTATTGTGGTTAATTTCTAGCTTCAGAGCATTGTGGTCTGAAAATATGCAGGGAATAATCCCAATCTTTTGAACCAGTTGTGTCCTGATTTAGGACCGAGGATGTGATCTATTCTGGAGAATGTTCCATGTGCACTAGAGAAGAATGTGTATTCTGTTACTTTGGGATCAAATGTTCTGAATATATCTGTGATGTCCATCTGGTCCAGTGTGTAGTTTAAGGCCTTTATTTCCTTGCTGATCTTTTGCTTGGATGATCTGTCCATTTCAGTGAGGGGAGTGTTAAGGTCCCCTACTATTATTGTATTATTGTTGATTTGTTTCTTTGATTTTGTTATTAATTGGTTTATATAGTTGGCTGCTCCCACGTTGGGGGCATTGGTATTTAAAATTGTTAGATCTTGTTTTACAGACCCTTTGAGTATGATATAGTGTCCTTCCTCATCTCTTATTATAATCTTTGGCTTAAAATCTAATTGATCTGATATAAGGATTGCCACTCCTGCTTTCTTCTGATGTCCATTAGCATGGTAAATTCTTTTCCATCCCCTCACTTTAAATTTGGAGGTGTCTTCTGGCTTAAAATGAATTTCTTGGAGGCAACATATAGATGGGTTTTGTTATTTTGTTGATTCTGATACCCTGTGTCTTTTGATTGGGGCATTTAGCCCATTAACATTCAGGGTAACTATTGAGAGATCTGAATTTAGTGCCATTGTATTGCCTGTAAGGTGACTGTTACTGTATATTGTCTCTGTTCCTTACTAATCTACCACGTGTAAGCTCTCTCTTTGCTTAGAGGACCCCTTTCAATATTTCCTGTAGAGCTGGTTTGGTGTTTGCAAATTCTTTCAGTTTTTGTTTGTCCTGGAAGCTTTTAATCTCTCCTTCTATTTTCAATGATAGCCTAGCTGGATATAGTATTCTTGGCTGCATGTTTTTCTCTTTTAGTGCTCTGAAAATGTCATGCCAGCTCTTTTTGGCCTGCCAGGTCTCTATGATAAGTCAGCTGCCAATCTAATATTTTTACCTTTGTATGTTACAGACTTCTTTTCCCTGGCTACTTTCAGGATTTTCTCTTTGTCACTGAGACTTGTAGATTTTACTATTAGGTGATGGGGTGTGGGCCTATTCTTATTGATTTTGAGGGGCGTTCTCTGAACCTCCTGAATTTTGAAGCTGGTTCCCATTGCCATATTGGGGAAATTCTCCCCAATAATTCTCTCCAGTATACCTTCTGCTCCCCTCTCTCTTTCTTCTTCTTCTGGAATCCCAATTATTCTAATGTTGTTTCCTCTTATGGTGTCACTTATCTCTCGAATTCTCCCCTTGTGGTCCAGTAGCTGTTTGTCCCTCTTTTTCTCACCTTCTTTATTCTCTGTCATTTGGTCTTCTATATCACTAATTCTTTCTTCTGCCTCATTTATCCTAGCTGTGAGAGCCTGCATTTTTGATTGCACCTCATTAATAGCTTTTTTTATTTCAACTTGGTTAGATTTTAGTCCTTTTATTTCTCCAGAAGGGGCTTTTATATCTCCCGAGAGGGTTTCTCTAATATCTTCCATGCCTTTTTCGAGCCCGGCTAGAACCTTGAGAATTGTCATTTGGAACTCTAGGTATGACATATTACCAATGTCTGTATTGATTAGGTCCCTAGTCTTCAGTACTGCCTCTTGTTCTTTTTTGTGTGGTGAATTTTTCCGCCTTGTCATTTTTTCCAGATAAGTGTATATGAAGGAGCAAGTAAAATACTAAAAGGGTGGCAACAACCCCAGGAAAACAGGCTTTAACCAAATCATAAGAGATCCAAAATCGTGAGGGGTAGAGAGGGGATAAAAATAGGTTCAAAAAGAAAGAAAGAAAAAAAAATAGAAAGAAAGAAAAAAAGAAAAGAATAAAAAAAAAGAAAACAAATGAAGAAAAATATAAAAAAGAAAATATATATATTAGATAAACTAGTTTAAAAACGTTAAAAAAGAAAAGGGTAAAAGTTAAAAAAAAATTTTAGCAGTAGAAGAGAAAAAAAAATGAAAAAGAAAAAAATTAAATTAACTGCAAGCCTAAAAAATCACAGGGAGAAAGCCATGAGTTCCATGCTTTGCTTTCTCCTCCTCTGGAATTGTGCTGCTCTCCTTGGTATTGAAACTGCACTCCTTGGTAGGTGAACTTGGTCTTGGCTGGATTTCTCGTTGATCTTCTGGGGGAGGGGCCTGGTGTAGTGATTCTCAAGTGTCTTTGCCCCAGGCGGAATTGCACCACCCTTACCAGGGGCTGAGTAATCCGCTCGGGTTTGCTTTCAGGAGCTTTTGTTCCCTGAGTGTTTTCCGTAGAGTTCTGGAGGACGGGAATACAAATGGTGGCCTCCTGGTCTCCGGCCGAGAGCCCGGGGCCGCACTACTCAGTGTGCCCTCAGAGAACAGCGCCCAGTTACTCCCGTCTGCCTGACCTCCGGCCTTGCTCCGAGATCACCAAGCCTGCGACCGGTTCAAGGTAACCCCGAGCTGTGATCTTACTGTCGGCTCTGTCTCTGTAGCCAGTTTTCCCGTTCCAATATCCGCAAGCTCTGCAACACTCAGACACCCCCGATCCTTCTGTGACCCTGCGGGACCTGAGGCCACGGTGACCCTGCGTGGGCTTCGCCCCGGATTAGCCTCTGGAGCGATGTCCCTCAGTGGAACAGACTTTTAAAAGTCCTGATTTTGTGCTCCATTGCTCCGCCACTTGCCGGGAGCCGGCCCCTCCCCCCAGGGTCTATCTTCCCGTCGCTTCGGATTCACTCCTCCGCCGGTCCTACCTTTCAGAAAGTGGTTGTTTTTCTGTTTCCAGAATTGCTGTTCTTCTTCTCTTTGATCTGCCGATGGATTTGCAGGTGTTTACAATCTTTAGATAAGCTATCTAGCTGATCTCCTGCTAGCTGAAGTAGTCTCAGCCTGCTACTTCTCCGCCATCTTGACTCTTCCCTCTAAAGATTTTTTTTTTAATTTATTTATTTGACAGACAGAAATCACAAGTAGGCCGAGAGGCAGGCAGAGAGAGAGCCCGATGCGGGGCTTGATCCCAGGACCCTGAGATCATGACCTGAGCTGAAGGCAGAGGCTTTAACCCACTGAGCCACCTAGGCACTCCAACTCTACATCATTCATAAAGGGACTATCCACCAAGATGATCTAACAATTGTAAATATCTATGCCCCCAATATGGGAGCAGCCAATTACATAAGAAAACTGTTAATCAAGATAAAGAGTCATATTGATATGAATACACTAATTGTTGGAGATCTTAACACTCCTCAGAAATAGACAGATCATAGAGGCAGAAAATCAATAAAGAAACAAAAGCATTGAATGACACATTGGACCAGATGGATATCATAGATATATACAGAATATTCCACCCTAAAACAAGAGTATACTCATTCCTCTCAAGTGCACACAGAACGTTCTCTAGAATAGACAACATACTGGGTCACAAATCAGGACTCAACTGATACCAAAAGACTGAGATTATTCCCTGCATATTCTCAGACTCCAATGCTTTGAAACTGGAGCTCAATCACTAGGAAAAGTCCAGAAGGAACTCAAACACCTGGAAGCTAAAGAACACCTTGCTTAAGAATGCTTGGATCAACCAGGAGATCAAAGAAGAACTGAAGCAATTCATGGAAACCAATGAGAATGAAGACACTTCGGTCCAAAACATATGGGATACAGCAAAGGCGGTCCTAAGGGGGAAATACATAGCCATCCAAGCCTCCCTCAAAAAAATTGAAAAATCCAGAACACAGCAGCTGTCTCTACACCTTAAAGAACTGGAGAATCAACAACAAATCAAAACAACTCAACACATAAGAAGGGAAATCATCAAGATTAGAGCAGAGATCAATGAGGTAGAAACCAGAGATACAGTAGAACATATAAATTAAACTAGAAGCTGGTTTTTTGAAAGAATCAATAATATTGATAAACCATTGTCCACACTAATCCAAAAGAAAAGAGAGAAAGCCCAAATTCATAAAATTATGAATGAAAAGGAAGAGATCACAATTAACACTAAGAAAGTAGAAATAATCATCAGAAGTTATTATCAACAGTTATATGCCAATAAGCTTAGCAACCTAGATGAAATGGATGCATTCCTGGAAAACTATAAACTCCCAAAATTGAACCAGGAAGAAATTTTCAACCTGAGTAGACCAATATCTAGTAATGAGATTGAAGCAGTAATCAAAAACCTCCCAAAAAACAAGAGCCCAGAACCTGAGGGATTCCCTGGGGAATTCTACCAAACTTTCAAAGAAGAAATAACACCTATTCTCCTGAAGCTGTTTCAAAAAATTGAAGCAGAAGGAAAACTTCCAGACTCTTTCTATGAAGCCAGCATTACCCTGATCCCCAAACCAGGCAAAGACCCTACGAAAAAGGAGAATTTCAGACAAATATCACTGATGAATATGGATGCTAAGATTCTCAACAAGATGCTAGCCAACAGGATCCAACAGCACATTAAAAAGATTATCCACCATGATCAGGTGGGATTCATCCCTGGGCTACAATAATGGCTCAACACTTGCAAATCAATCAATGTGATACAACAAATTAATATGAGAAGAGAGAAGAAACACATCGTCCTCTCAATCGATGCAGAAAAAGCATTTGACAAAATCCAGCATCCATTCCTGATTAAAATGCTTCAAAGTATAGAGATAGAGGGAACATTCTTCAACCTCATCAAATTTCTCTATGAAAGACCCACAGTAAATATCATCCTCAATGGGAAAAAGCTTGCAGCCTTCCCATTGAGATCAGGAACAAGACAAGGATGCCCACTTTCACCACTCTTGTTCATCATAGTATTAGAAGTCCTAGCAACAGCAATCAGACAACAAAGAGAAATAAAAGGTATCCAAATTGGCAATGAAGAAGTCAACCTCTCTTCACAGATGACATAATTCTTTATATGAAAAACCCAAGGACTCCACCCCCAAATTACTAGAACTCACACAGCAATTCAGCAACGTGGCAGGATACAAAGTCAATGTGCAGAAATCAATGGCTTTCTTATACACTAACAATGAAAACACAGAAAGAGAAATTAGAGAATCGATTCCATTTACTATAGCACCAAGTACCATAAGATACCTGGGAATAAAGCTAACCATAGAGGTAAAGGATCTGTACTCGAGGAACTACAGAACACTCATGAAAGAAATTCAAGAAGACGCAAAAAGATGGAAGACCATTCCATGCTCTTGGATCGAAAGAATAAACATTGTTAAAATGTCTATACTGCCTAGAGCAATCTATACTTTGAATGCCATTCCAATCAAAATTCCACTGGTATTCTTCAAAGAGCTGGAGCAAATAATCCAAAAATTTGTATAAAATCATAAGAGACCCTGAATTGCTAAGGAAATGTTGAAAAACAAAAATTAAGCTGGGGGCATCACGTTACCTGATTTCACGCTTTATTACAAAACTGTGATCACCAAGACAGCATGGTACTGGCATCAAAACAGACACATAGACCAGTGGAACAGAGTAGAGAGCCCAGATATGGACCCTCAACTCTATGGCCAATTAGTCTCCGACAAAACAGGAAAAAATATACAGTGGAAAAAAGACAGTCTCTTCAATAAATGGTGCTGGCAAACTGGACAGCTATAAGTAGAAGAATGAACCTCGACCATTCTCTTACACCTTACACAAAGATAAACTCAAAATGGATAAAAGACCTCAACGTGAGACAGGAATCCTCCGAATCCTAGGAGAGAAAATAGGCAGTAATCTCTTCGACATCAGCCACAGCAACTTCTTTCAAGATATGTCTTCAAAGACAAAGGAAACAAAAGTGAAAATAAACTTTTGGGACTTCATCAAGATCAAAAGCTTCTGCACAGCAAAGGAAACAGTCAACAAAACAAAGAGGCAACCCACGGAATTGGAGAAGATATTTGCAAATGACAGTACAGACAAAAGGTTGATATCCAGGATCTAGAATGAATTCCTCAAACTCAACACACTCGAAACAGGCAAACATATCAAAAAATAAGCAGAAGTTATGAACAGACACTTCCCCAATCAAGACATACAAATGGCTATCAGACACATGAAAAAATGTTAATCATCACTAGCCCTCAGGGAGTTTCAAATTAAAACTACTTTAAGCTAACACCTTACACCAGTTAGAATGGCCAAATTTAGCAAGACAGGAAACAACATGTGTTGGAGAGGATGTGGAGAAAGGGGAACCCTCTTACACTGTTGGTGGGAATGCAAGTTGGTGCAGCCTCTTTGGAGAACAGTGTGTAGATTCCTCAAGAAATTAAAAAGAGAGCCTCCCAATGACTCTGCAATTTCACTACTGTGTATTTACCCCAAAATACAGATGTAGTGAAAAGAAGGGCCATCTGTACCCCAATGTTTATAGCAGCAATGGCCATGGTCGCCAAACTATGGAAAGACCCAAGATGCCCTTCAACGGACGAATGGATAAGGAAGATGTGGTCCATATACACTATGGACTATTATGCCTCCTTCAGAAAGGATGAATAACCAACTTTTGTAGCAACATGGACGGGACTGGAGGAGATTATGCTGAGTGAAATAAGTCAAGCAGAGAGAGTCAACTATCATATGGTTTCACTTATTTGTGGAGCATAACAAATATCATGGAGGACAAGAGGTGTAGAGGGGAGAAGGGGGTTGGGGGAAATTCGAAGGGGAGGTGAACCATCAGAGACTATGGACTCTGAAAAACAATCTGAGGATTTTGAAGTGGCAGGGGGTTGGGAGGTTGGGGTGCCAGTAGTGGGTATTATAGAGGGCACAGATTGCATGGAGCACTGGGTGTGGTGAAAATATAATGAATACTCTTTTTCTGAAAATAAATAAATCAATTTAATTAAGAAAAGGGAAAAAATTAATTTTTTCAAAATTTTATTTATTTTTTAAAATTTAATTTAATTTTTCATTTAATATTTTTAGTATATTTGATATTTTATATATATTAGTTTTTTTAGAATTTTTAAATTTCTTTTCAGTGTAACAGTATTCATTGTTTTTGCACTACACCCAGTGCTCCATGCAATCCGAGCTCTCAAAGCAGATTAAAGACATGACTGAGCCACCCAGGTACCCCTCACATTCATGTCTTTAATCCGCTTTGAATTTACTTTTGTGTATAGTGTAAGTAAGAAAATTGTCCAATTTCTTCCTTCCTTCCTTCCTTTTTCTCTTTCTTTCTTTCTTTCTTTCTTTCTTTCTTTCTTTCTTTCTTTCTTTCTTGCTTTATTTTTCAGTGTTCCAAGATTCATTGTTTATGCATCACACCCAGTTCTCCAAGCAAAAGGTGCTCTCCTTAATACCCTTTCTTTCTTTTGAATGTAGTTGACCAGTTTTCCCAAGACCCTTTGCTGAAGAGACTGTCTTTTTTCCATTGTATATTCTTTCTTGCTTTGTTGAAGGTTGGCTGACATTATAGTTGTGAGTTTATTTCTGGGTTTCTATTATGTTCTATTGATCTATGTGTCTATTTTTGTGTCAGTACTTTATTGTTTCCATTACTACAGCTTTGTAATAAAACTTGAAGTCTGGGTTTGTGATTCCCTTAGATTTGCTTTTCTACTGTAGTTCCACACATACTTAAGATTGTTTGTTCTAATTCTGTGAAAATGCTGGTGGTAGACATTTTAATAATATTTGTTTTTCTAATCATGAGTGTGGAATATCTTTCCATTTCTTTGTGTCATCTTCAATTTCTTTCATTAGTGTTTTTTACACTTTTCAAAGTAAAGATTTTTCACCTCTTTGGTAAGGTTTATTCCTAAATGTCTTATTATTTGGGGGGCAATTTTATATGGGGTTTAGTTCTTGATTTCTTCTCTTTCTGCTGCTTCATTATTGACTTATAGAAATGCAACAGATTTTTGTGCATTGATTTTGTATCCTGTGACTTTACTGATTCATTTATCAGTTCTAGCAATTTTTTGGTTGAGTCTTAGATTTTCTATATATAGCATCATGTTATCTCTAAATAGTGAAAGTTTGAATTTTCCTTGCTATTTTGGATGCCTTTTATTTCTTTTTGTTGTCTGATTGCTGTGGCTAGGAGTTCCAGTACTATGTTGTATAGATTTGGTGAGAGTGGACATTCTTGTCTTGTTCTTGACCACAGAGGAAAAGCTCTCAGTTTTTCCATATTGCATATAATGTTAGCTGTGGGTTTTTCATATATGGTCTTTATTATGTTGAAATGTTCCCTCTAAACTTACTTTGTTGAGGGTGTTTTTTTTTTTTAAATCATGAATGGATGTTGTACTTTGACAGGTGCTTTTTTGCATTTATTGACATGATCAAATGGTTCTTAGCCTTTCTCTTACTGATGTGATGTATAAGATGGATTGATTTGTGAATACTGAATCACTCTTGTGAGAAAGGAGTAAATTCCTTTTGATGGTGATGAATGACTTTTAATGTATTGTTCGATCTGGTTTGCTAGCATTTTATTAAGATTTTTGCATTTATGTTTATCAGAGATATTGGCTTATCATTCTTCTTTTTAGTCATCTTTATTTGATTTGGGCATCAGAGTAATACCACATAAAATGAATTTGGAAATTTCTTTCCTTTTCTATTTTTTTAGAACAGTTTGAGAAGAAGAGGTATTAGATGTTTGGAAGAATTTCCCTGATAAATCATCTGGTCCTGGCCTTCTGTTTGCTGGGGGTTTTTTGATTGCTGATTGAATTTCTTTGCTGGTTATTGGTCTTTTCAAGTTTTCTATTTCTTCCTGTTTAAGTTTGGGTAGTACATGTTTCTAGTAATTTATCCATTTCTTCTAGATTGTCCAATATTTTCTCATACAGCTTTTCATAATATTCTCTTATAAGTGCTTGTATCTCTGTGTTTGGTTGTTATTTCTCCTCTCTCATTTTCAGGGGTCTTTACATCTAAAATGAGAAGGCAGCCTATGGATGGCTCTTGGTTTTTTGTTTTTTTTTTTTTTGTTTTTTAAGTAGGATGCATGCTGGTGGAGCCCAATGAAAGGCTTGAACTCACAAACCGAAGATTAAGACCTAATCTGAGATTGAGTCAGATCTTGGGGTGTCTGGGTGGCTCTATGGGTTAAAACCTCTGCCTTCAGCTCAGGTCATGATCCCAGGGTCTTCTAAGATGAATAGGTTAGAAGAGAAAGACAAATACCATATGATTTCACTCACATGTGGGATTTAAGAAACAAATGAGCAAAGGGGGAAAAAAAGAGAGAGGCCAATCTTAACTACAAAAAAAAAAAAAAAAAAAAAAAAAAAAATCAATGGTTACCAGAGGGGAGGGAGAGAAAGGATGGGTTAAGTATATGATGGAGATTAAAGAGTGCACTTGTGGGTGCCTGGGTGGGTCAGTGGGTTAAGCCTATGCCTTCGGCTCAAGTCATGATCTCAGGGTCCTGGGATTGAGCCCCACATTGGGCTTCCTGCTCAGCAGGGAGCCTGCTTCCCCACCTCTCTCTGCCTGCCTCTCTCTGCCTGCCTCTCTGCCTACTTTCGATCTCTGTCAAGTAAATAAATAAAATCTTAAAAAAAAAAAAAAAGAGTCAGGGGCACCTGGGTAGCTCAGTGGGTTAAGCCTCTGCCTTCAGCTCAGGTCATGATCTAGGGTCCTGGGATCGAGCCCTGCATCGGGCTTTCTGCTCAGTGGGGAGTCTGCTTCCCCCTCTCTCTCTGCCTGTCTCTCTGCCTACTTGTGATCTCTCTTTCATATAAGTAAATAAAACCTTTAAAAAGAAAAGAGTCAGATGCTTAACTGAGTCCCCCAGGCACTCTACATGGGTCTTGTTTCTTAACTCACTCTGTCACCCTGCTTCTGATTGGACCAGTTAGTCCATTTACATTCAAGGTAATTATTGACAGAAATGTATTTATTGTCATTTTATTATTTATTATTGTTTCTGAAGGTTTTATCTGATTCTTTCTTCTCTCTCTTCTTCATATTTTGCTGATTTTGTTTAGTGGTGTATCTGGATTTCTTTCTTCTTATTCTTTGCACTTTTCTTTGTATTTTTTGACATATGGCTACCATTAGGTTTGTATATAAATGCTTCTGCATATAGCAGTCTATATTAAGTTGTTGGTCATTTAAGCTTGAACCCATTCTTTTCCGCTCTCCCAACATTTTAGGATATGTTATCATATTTTATATTCTTTTCTGGTAAGCTCCTTTTTAAAAAATATATTTTATTTATCTATTTGACAACAGAGATCACAAGTAGGCAGAGAGGCAGACAGAGAGAGAGGAAGAGGAGGAAGCAGGCTCCCCGCTGAGCAGAAAGCCTAATGTGGGGCTTGATTCCAGGACAATGGGGTCATGACCCAAGCCCAAGGCAGAGGCTTTAACCCACTGATCCACCCAGGTGCCCCATTCCAGTAAGCTCCTTGACTCATAGATTACATAAATATTCATTTTTACTGCTTTTGTGTTTCCTACTTTTTTTTAAAAGATTTTTTATTTATTTATTTGACAGAGAGAGAGATCACAAATAGGCAGAGAGACAGACAGAGAGAGAGATGAGGAGAAGCAGCCTCCCTGCTGAGCAGAGAGCCCTATGCGGGACTCGATCCCAGGCCCCTGGGATCATGACCTGAGCCGAAGGCAGAGGCTTAACCCACTGAGCCACCCAGGCACCTCTTTGTATTTCCTACTTTTATATTGTCACATTTGAACTCTCCTTTCCACTCAAAGAGTTCCCTATAATATTTCTTTCATATCCCTTTGCATCTTTATACAATTTTCCTTAAATTCCTCCCTCTCACTACATCCTCCTCATATTAAGCAAATTTATGATTATCTTTCAAAAGCTATAATTCTATTCTTTGGTATACAACTATAATAGTTCTTCAAGGCACCTATTCCACTAGACAAAGCCAAGTTTAGTTTCTTCTGTCACACATCATATCTTGGACATACAGCTACTAAATCACTTAAGACAATGTAATTAATTGTATTTTGCACGCTTATCTGTGAGATGAGTGTAAGGGCAACTTATAATTTATGTTCTCATTCCTTTGCCCAGAACTCACTAATACTCAATAAATGTTGTATTGAATGATTAAGTCCCAATCTTTATCTCTAGCAGTGACCTATCCCCTAAATGTGAGTTAAAACTTTCTAGTTTCCTCTAACACATTACAGCTTGACAACAAGGTATCTCTACCATAATGCTCCCCAAATAAAATATTTAAAAATAAATCTACAAGAGGAATGCTTTATTCTCCCTAATAATAGTAGAACTAAACACAGCAAATATATTTTCCACTAAGTAATTTCCAACCCCAAAATTCTGATTTTCTCAAAAGATCTCCTCCCATTTTTTAACAGTTATATTTTTATTTTTTTCTTTCTTTCTTTTTTTCTTCTTTCTTTCTTCCTTTCTCAGAATTTATTTATTTACTTGAGAGAGTGAGTGAGCTAGAGGGAGAGAAAGAAAGCCCAGGAGCCAAGGGAGGGCCAGAGAAACAGACTCCTTGCTGAGCAGGGAGGGATCATGACCTGAGCCAAAGGCCAATGTTTAACTGCCTGAGCCACCCAGGTGCTCTAAATCTGCCTTTCTAGAGGCAACCATTTTTCTGAGTTCTTTCACCATGTATTAGCTTCATCTTCTAGTTTTATATAAGTGGGATCATACACTATGTACTCTTTGGCTTCTTCAGCATAGTCGTTTTGAGATTAAGCCATTTTGTGTTATGTACCAATCCTTTTTTTTTTTTTTTTTAATTTCTTTTCAGTGTTCCAGAATTCATTGTTTACACACCACACCCAGGGCTCCATGCAATATGTGCCCTCCATAATACCCACCACCAGCCTCACCCAACCCCTCACCCTCTTCCCCTCCAAAACCCTCAGTTTGTTTCTCAGAGTCCACAGTCTCTCATGGTTCATCTCCCCCTCCAATTTCCCCCAACTCTCTTCTCTCCATCTCCCCATGTCCTCTGTATTATTCCTTATGCTACACAATTAAGTGAAACCATATGATAATTGGCTCTCTCTGCTTGACTTATTTCACTTAACATAATCTCTTCCGGTCCTGTTCATGTTGATACAAAAGTTGGGTATTCATCTACTGATTTTTTTGTTGACATGGACCTTTCTTTTTTTTATTATGTTATGTGATTTATTATACAGTACATCATTAGTTTTTGATGTAATGTTCCATGATTCATTGTTTGCATATAACAACCAGTACTCCATGCAAAATATGCCCTCCTCAATACCTATCACTGGGCTAATCCATCCCTCTACCATCCACACCCCCAAAATCCTCAGTTTGTTTCTTGGAGTCCATGTGGCAGGATACCAAATCAATGCACAGAAATCAGCTGCTTTCTTATACACTAAAAATGTAATTGTCAAAAGAGAAATTAGAGAATTGATTACATTTACAATAGCACCAAAAATCATAAGACACCTTGGAATAAACCTAACCAAAGAGGTGTAAGGAACTACATGACTCATGAAAGAAACTGAAGAAGACACAAAAATATGGACAAACATTCCATGCTCACAAATTGGAAGAAAAACTTTGTTAAAATGTCTATGCTGCCCAGATAAATCTACACTTTCAATGCCATCCTGACCAAAATGCCAACGGCATTTTTCTAAAGTGCTGGAACGAACAATCCTAAAATGTGTATGGAACCAGAAAATACCCTGAATCAACAAGGAATTATTGAAAAAGAAAAACAAATCTGGGGACATCACATTACCTGATTTCAAGCTATATTACAAAGCTGCGATTACCAAGACTGCATGGTACTGAGACAAAAACAGACATAGAGATCAATAGAACAGAATAGAGTCCAGATATGGACCCTCAACTCTATGGTCAACTAATCTTTGACAAATCAGAAAAAAATACCCAATGGAAAAAAGACAGTCTCTTCAATAAATGGTACAGAGAAAATTAGAAAATTATAAACAGAAGCATGACACTAGACCATTCTCTTACACCATACACAAAGATAAACTCAAAATGGCTGAAAAACTAAATGTGAGAGGCAGACAAGATGGTGGGGAAGTAGGAGGAGGTGCCTTTTCAACCTGTACCCTAAAGTGAGCTGATTATCTACCAAAGAATTCCGATCACCCATGAAAACAGTCTGAGATCACAATTATACACGTCTGGATCTCTACAGGGGCAGAAGACACCAGTGGGCAGGTAAAGTGGAATGGGAACTTCAGACTGGTATCAGAAGATAAACAAAAGGAGGAGGGAGCCACCAGAGGCAACCAATTGGAAGTAATACCACAATCTGAGAGTGCCCTGCGTCTGGGGACCAGCATTAACTTGGAGTCTGGTTGAAATCACTCAAAGAGAGCAAAGGATTGTGGGGGGAAATTGTGGGAATTGAAGCAGCTAGGGAAAGGGGCTTAAGTCCCCAGACCCAGGACAGCCTCCCCTGGTGCTGAGTCAGAGAGAGTGCAGTGGAGAAACCAGGTCTTGGTCCTAAGCTGCCAGCACAGCCTGAGACCTCATGGGGTCCTGCATCTTTGAGGGCTGGGAGCCTCGCCAGAAGGCAGAGGCTCCAGAGACAGAGGGCAGGTGCTACAGAGCCTGAGACGCACCCCCTTGCTCCCCACGCTATTAGACCCTTGCCATTCCACCAGAGCCTGGACGCCCAAGCGCATGCCCCACACACTCCCCTGAGAGAGGTGAGTGCAAGCCTGGCACTCAGATCCAGAAAGACCAGGCACTCCCAGCCCGAGCCAGTGGGAAAATCTCAGCTTGTGATTGCTGCTTGGAACCTCTCTGGCAGTCTGGAGCTGCCCAGATAGCCGCCACTGCCCTAGTTTTGGGTACAAATAGAAGATCCTTCGTCCCCAGGGACCGGGACTCAGAACCTGCTCTGCCAGTGGCCAAGGGGAAATTTATTTGGGCTCTGCAGCCAGACTGAGGCTTCTCTCTCAGAGGGAGGTCAGGGTGCAGTTTGCTTTCCACTAAACCTACAAAAATCATCATAAGCAGTCAGGGCAAGGGAAAAAAAAATGAACAAACATAAAAACCTCCAGAGAACAAAAGCCTGAAAAAACCGGTTTCCTCAGAGCCCACCCCCTTGAGGGGGGCGGGAGGACTTAATTCAGGGAACATCATTGACTGAAAACCCATGTAGCAGGCCCCTCCCCTAGAAAACAAACCAAGAAAGGAAAAAAAAAAAGACTACAAGAGAACAACCACCACTACATCATAGGAGAGCTTTTATTTTTAACTCGTTCCCTCTATTCTGGTATATATATATATATATATAATTTTTTAACCTATTTACCATCACAGTGAGATGTCCAGTACATCAAACTCCATATTAACCTTCTAACCTGAGCTTTTTAATTCATACACCTTAGTTTTTCTTTTGCATTTCTATTTTTTCTAATTTTAGTTTAGTTTAGTCTAGTTTATTCCTTTTTAATTTTTATTTTCTAATATTCATATAGAGTTAAACTTCAATGTAATCCCCTTTCCCCAATCAATGCTACCCCTATAGGTAAACAATTTTTAATCCCCCTTTACCTTAGAAAAGTTGAGTCCTTTATCAAAATATCAAGATACATCCAGGAAGAATCAAAACAAGCTTCCTCGACCACACTAAGAATTTATTACCACTCTCCCATATTTTTCTTCTGCCAGGGTATCTGTGTTTTTGTGTTTGTCCTGATAGTGTATAAATCTTATACTTGGGGCTCTTTTTGATGAGGTTTTTACTCTATTTGCATATATATCTTTTTTTTCTCTCTCTCTTGTCATATACATTTATCAGTCTTTTTGTTCATCTCTTTTTGTTTGTATACTTCCTAAATCTTACCTTGGGGTCCATTTGGGCTGAACCTTCCTTTTATCTTCCCTTTTTTTTCCTGTCTTTCTCTCTCTCTCTCTCTTTTTCTCTTTCTTTTTCTTTTATTTTTTCTCTCGCTTGAGTGGGTAATCCTGATTGCTCAGAAGCCTTCCAGGTGCACCTTGACTGCACAACAGTCGATACATCCAGATACACCTGTTCAGTCATCTCTCACAAAAATGACTAGGAGGAGGAATACCCAACAGAAGAAAAATACAGAGGATGACGCTTCTGCAACATAGCAAATGGCTATCAACATAGACAATATGTCAGAAAGAGAATTCAGGCTAACAATAATCCAGGCAATAGCTAGGTTGGAGAAAGCCATGGATGACCAAATGGAATGGATTAGAGCTGAACAGAAAGCCACCAGGGAAGATGTTCACAATGTTAGGGTGGAGCTAAAAGCTACCAGGGCTGAGGTTCACAAAGCTTTCAATGAGTTCCAATCTAATCTAAATTTTCTCAAAGCTAGGGTAACTGAGACAGAAGATACAATTAGTGATCTGGAGGACAAACAGAGAGAAAGGATCAGGAGGAAGCCTGGAACAAACAGCTTAGAAACCACGGAAACAGAATCAGGGAAATAAATGATGCCATGAAACATTCTAACATCAGAATTATTGGAGTACCTGAAGGGGAGGAGAAAGAAAGAAGTCTGGAAGACATAGTGGAACAAGTTCTTCAGGAAAATTTTCCCAATCTCATGAATGAAACCAGCGTTCATGTACTAGAGGCCGAACGGTCTCCACCCAGATTATAGATTCCAGAAAAACATCAAGGCACCTGATAGTCAAATTGAGGAATCATCATTGTAGATATAATCTCTTGAAAACCACTAGGGCAAAGAGGCTCCTTACTTACAGAGGAAAGCCCATCAGGATAACATCAGACCTGTTCACAGAGACCTGGCAAGCCAGAAAGGGCTGGCAAGATATATTCAGGGCACTAAATGAGAAGAATATGCAGCCAAGAATACTTTATCCAGCAAGACTGACATTCAAAATGGATGGAGAGATAAAGAGTTTCCAAGACCAACGAGGCTTAAACGACTATGCAACCACCAAGCCGACACTGCAGGAAATATTAAAGGGGTTTCTATAAAAGAGGAAAAATCCTAAGAATATCATTGAACAGAAATATAGAGACAATTTACAGAAAGAAAGGTTTCAAAGGTAACACGATATCAATAAAAACATATCTATCTATAATCACTCTCAATGTGAATGGCCTAAATGCGCCCATAAAATGGCACAGGGTTGCAGATTGGATAAAAAGACAGGACCCATCCATATGTTGTCTACAAGAGACCCATTTTGAACCTAAAGATACACCCAGACTGAAAGTGAAGGGATGGAGAAGCACCTTTCATGACAATGGGACTCAAAAGAAGGCCGGGGTGGTGATTCTCGTTTCAGATAAATTAGATTTTAAACTAAAGCCTGTAGTCAGAGATACAAGAGGACACTACATCATTCTTAAAGGGACTATCTGCCAAGATGATCTAACAATTGTAAATACCTATGCCCCCAATATGAGAGCAGCCAATTACATAAGAAAACTGTTAATCAAGATAAAGAGTCATATTGATGTGAATACATTAATAGTAGGAGATATTAACATGCCTCTCTCTGAAATAGACAGATCATCGAAGCAGAAAATCAATAAAGAAACAAGAGCATTAGATGACACACTGGACCAGATGGACCTCATAGATATATACAGAACATTCCACCCTAAATTAACAGAATACCCATTCTACTCAAGTGCACATGGTACCTTCTACAGAAGAGACCACATACTGGGTCACAAATCCGGACTCAACTGATACCAAAAGGCTGAGATTATTCCCTGCATATTCTCAGATCACAAGGCTTTGAAACTGGAGCTCAATCACAAGAAAAAGTTCTGAAGGAACACAAACACCTGGAAGCTAAAGGCCACCTTGCTTAAGAATGCTTGGATCAACCAGGAGATCAAAGAAGAACTGAAACAATTCATGGAATCAATGATTATGAAGACACTTTGGTCCAAAACATATGGGATGCAGCAAAGGCTGTCCTAAGGGGGAAATACATAGCCATCCAAGCCTCCCTCAGAAAGTTTAAAAATTCAGAACACAGCAGCTATCTCTACACCTTAAAAAACTGGGGACTCAACAACAAATCAAACCAACTCCACACATAAGAAGGAAAACAATCAAGATTAGAGCTTCTCCAATCAAGACATACAAATGGCTATCAGACACATGAAAAAATGTTCATCATCACTAGGCCTCAGGGAGATTCAAATTAAAACTACATTGAGATATCACCTTACACCAGTTAGAATGGCCAAAATTAGCAAGACAGGAAACATATGTTGGAGAGGATGTGAGAAAGGGGAACCCTCTTCCACTGTTGGTGGGAGGTGAAGCCTCTTTGGAGAACAGTGTGGAGATTTCTCAAGAAATTAAAAATAGAACTTCCCTATGACCCTGCCATTGCACTCCTGGGTATTTACCCCAAAGATACAGATGTCGTGAAAAGAAGGGCCATCTGTACCCCAATGTTTATAGCAGCAATGGCCACGGTTGCCAACCTACGGAAAGAACCAAGATGCCCTTCAATGGATGAATGGTTAAGGAAGATGTGGTCCTTATACAGTATGGAGTATTATGCCTCCATCAGAAAAGATGAATACCCAACTTTTGTAGCAACATGGACGGGACTGGAAGAGATTATGCTGAGTGAAATAAGTCAAGCAGAGAGAGTCAATTATCTTATGGTTTCACTTATTTGTGGAGCATAACAAAAAGCATGGAGGACATGGGGAGTTAGAGAGAAGGGGGTTGGGGTAAATTGGAAGGGGATGTGAACCATGAGAGACTATGTACTCTGAAAAACAATCTGAGGTATTTGAAGGGGCAGGGGGTGGCAGGATGAGGTACCAGGTGGTGGCTATTATAGAGAGCACGGATTGCAAGGAGCACTGGGTGTGGTGAATAAATAATGATACTGTTATGCTGAAAATAAAAAAAAATTTTAAAAAAAAGGTTAGAGCTGAGATCAATGAGGTAGAAACCAGAGATACAGTAGAAAGTATCATTGAAACTAAAAGTTGGTTTTTTGAAAGAATCAATAAGATAGATAAACCATTGGCCACACTAATCCAAAAGAGAAGAGAGAAAGCCCAAATTCATAAAATTATGAATGAAAAGGGAGAGACCACAACGAACACCAAGGAAGTAGAAACAATCATCAGAAGTTATTTATCAACAGTTGTATGCCAATAAGCTAAGCAACCTAGATGAAATGGATACATTCCTGGAAACCTATAAACTCCCAAAAATAACCAGGAGGAAATTGACAACCTGAATAGACCAATATCTAGTAACGAGATTGAAGCAGTGATCAAAAACCTCCCAAAACACAAGAGCCCAGGACCTGACAGATTCCTTGGGGAATTCTATCAAACTTTCAAAGAAGAAATAACACCTATTCTCCTGAAGCTGTTTCAAAAAATTGAAGCAGAAAGAAAACTTCCAGACTCATTCTATGAAGCCAGCATTACCCTGATCCCCAAAGCATGCAAAGGCCCTACCAGAAAGGAGAATTTCAGAAAGGAGAATATCAGACAAATATCACTGATGAATATGGATGCTAAGATTCTCAACAAGAACCTATCAAACAGGATCCAACAGCACATTAAAAAGATTATCCACCATGACCAGGTGGGATTCATCCCTGGGCTACAAGGATGGTTCAACATTCGCAAATCAACCAATGTGATAGAACAAATTAATATGAGACAAGAGAAGAACCACATGGTCCTCTCAGTTGATGCAGAAAATGCATTTGACAAAATCCAACATCTGTTCCTGTTTAAAACGCTTCAAAGTATAAGGTAGAGGGAACCATCCTGAACTTCATAAAATCTATCTATGAAAGACCCACTGCAAATATCATCCTCAATGGGAAAAAGCCTGCAGCCTTCCCATTGAGATCAGGAACATGACAAGGATGTCCACTCTCACCACTCTTGTTCAACATAACATTAGAAGTCCTAACAACAGCAATCAGATAACAAAGAGAAATAAAAGGTATCCAAATTGGCAATGAAGAAGTCAAACTCTCTCTCTTCACAGATGACATGATTCTTTATATGGAAAACCAAAAAGACTCCACCCCAAACTACTAGAACTCATACAGCAATTCAGTAACATGGCATGATACAAAGTCAATGTACAGAAATCAGTGGCTTTCTTATACACTAACAATGAAAATACAGAAAGGGAAATTAGAGAATTGATTCCATTTACTATAGCACCAAGAACCATAAGATACCTGGGAATAAACCTAACCAAAGAGGTAAAGGGTCTGTTCTCGAGGAACTACAGAACACTCATGAAAGAAATTGAAGAGGACACAAAAAGATGGAAGACCATTCCATGCTCTTGGATCCGAAGAATAAGCATTGTTAAAATGTCTCTACTTCCTAGAGCAATCTATACTTTTAATGTCATTCCGATCAAAATTCCACTGGTATTCTTCAAAGAGCTGGAGCAAATAATCCAAAAATTTGTATGGAATCATAAGAGACCCTGAATTGCTAAGGAAATGTTGAAAAACAAAAATAAAGCTGTGGGCATCACATTACCTTATTTCAAGCTTTATTACAAAGCTGTGATCACCAAGACAGCATGGTACTGGCATCAAAACAGACACATAGACCAGTGGAACAGAGTAGAGAGCCCAGATATGGACCCTCAACTCTATGGTCAATTAATCTTTGACAAAACTGGAAAAAATATACAGTGGATAAAAGACAGTCTCTTCAATAAATGGTGCTGGGAAAACTGGACAGCTATATATAGAAGAATGAAACTTGACCATTCTCTTACACCATACACAAAGATAAACTCAAAATGGATAAAAGACCTCAATGTGAGACAGGAATCCATCAGAATCCTAGAGGAAAACATATAGGCAGTAACCTTTTCGATACCAGACCCAGCAACTTCTTTGAAGATATGTCTTCAAAGGCAAAGGAAATAAAAGTGAAAATAAACTTTTGGGACTTCATCAAAATCAAAAGCTTCTTCACAGCAAAGGAAACAGTCAAAAAAACAAATAGGCAACCCACAGAATGGGAGAAGATATTTGCAAATGACAGTACAGACAAAAGACTGATATCCAGTATCTATAATGATCTCCTCAAACTCAACACACACAAGAGGCAATCATATCAAAAAATGGGTAGAAGATATGAACAGACACTTCTCCAATGAAGATATACAAATGGCTATCAGACACATGAAAAAATGTTCATCATCACTAGCCTTCAGGGAGATCCAAATTAAAACCACATTGAGATACCACCTTACACCAGTTAGAATGGCCAAAATTAATAAGACAGGAAACAACATGTGTTGGAGGGGATGTGGAAAAGGGGAACCCCCTTCCACTGTTGGTGGGAATGCAATTTGGTGCAGATTCCTTGAAGAATAGTGTGGAGATTCCTCAAGAAATTAAAAATAGAACTTCCCTATGACCCTGCCATTGCACTACTGGGTATTTACCCCAAAGATACAGATATAGTAAAAAGAAGGGCCATCTATACCCCAATGTTTATAGCAGCAATGGCCACCGTCGCCATCCTGTGGAAAGAACCAAAATGCCCTTCAACGGACGAATGGATAAGGAAAATGTGGTACATATACACTATGGAGTATTATGCCTCCATCAGAAAGGACGAATACCCAACTTTTGTAGCAACATGGATGGGACTGGAAGATATTATGCTGAGTGAAATAAGTCAAGCAGAGAGAGTCAATTATCATATGGTTTCACTTATTTGTGGAGCATAACAAAAAGCATGGAGGACATGGGGAGTAGAGAGGAGAAGGAAGTTGGGGTAAATTTGAAGAGGAGGTGAATCATGAGAGACTATGGACTCTGAAAAACAATCTGAGGGTTTTGAAGGGGTGGGGGGTAGGAGGTTGGGGTACCAGGTGGTGGGTATTATAGAGGGCATGGATTGCATGGAGCACTAGGTGTGATGAAAAAATAATACTGTTATGTTCAAAATAAATAAATGAATTTAAATTAAAAAAACACATTTATATAGTGGCTTACATCAGTTAGAATGGCAATCATTGAAAAGGCAAAAAAGAGCAAGTATTGGAGAGTTTGTGGAAAAAAAGGGAACCCTCTTACGTTGTTGCTGGGTATACAAGCTGGTGCCACCACTTTGGAAAACAGTGTGGAGCTTCCTCAAATAATTAAAAATAGAGCTACCCTATGAACCAGGAATTGCACAAAAGATACAGATATATTGAAAAGAAGGGCTACATGAACCCCAATGTTTATAGCAGCAATGTCCACAATAGCCAAGTGGTGGAAAACGCCAAGATGCCCTTCAACAGATGAATGGATAAAGAAGATATGGTCCATATACACAATGGAGTATTATGCCTCCATCAGAAAGGATGAATACCCAACTGTTGCATCAACATGGATGGTACTGGAGGAGATTATGCTGAGTAAAATAAGTCAAGCAGAGAAAGGCAATTTTTGTATGGTTTCAATTTGTGGAGCATAAGGAATAGGAGGTAGGACATTAGGAGAAGGAAGGGGAAAATAAGTGAAGAATCAGAAGGGGAGATGAGCCATGAGGAGCAGTTACATAAAAATTTGGGGGGTCCAGTGTAGTTGATATATAGTGTTAAGTTAATTTCAGGTGTACAACATAGTGAAACAACAATTCCATATATTACTTAGTGCTCATCAAGTGTACTTTTAATACCCTTCTCCTATTTTACCCCCATTCACCTCCCCTCTGGTTACCAATTGTTCTCTATATTTAAGTGTCTGTGTTTTGGTTGTCTCTTTTTTCCCCTTTGTTCATTTGTTTTGTTTCTTAAATTCCACATCTGAATGAAATCATATGGTATTTGTCTCTCTAGCTGGCTATTTCACTTTGGGCTCCCCAAATTTCAACCCAAAAAGCCACCAGAATTGTTATCCAAAATGCCCACCACAAGTTGTAAACATGGCTACCCCTTTACTGATAAGTGTATGTTGTCTGTGAGGGTTTATTTGCACACACTGATATAAACAACTCACCCAAAAGTGATAACCATCTACTGTACTCCAAACTTGTAAACAATTGGCATTACCCATAGGTAATGTGTGAGAAGACTTTAATATCACCAATCAAAACATTAATGATGTAACCATGAGTGCATAGGATGAGAGAAAGGTGCACTTCAACACCCAGGCACCCACTTAGCATAAAAGTCCAAACCTTGCAAAATATGGATGAAGAATCAGATCATCAGGAGTGTGCTGAGCTGGTTAGCCGAGGGTCATATACAGATCACTGAGTGGCTCTAACCCCTTGTGTGGTATGCCTGCATGATGACATCCTGAATTCAAGGCTTACTTAGAATAAAACACGAACATGTTCTTCCAATCACCAATCCTGAACAATTTTTTTCTTATTAATTACCTCTCTTTTTTATTCAATTCTTCCTTGATTTATTGTTACATTCCATCGAGGAACATTTATATACTGAATTCTGAAAGTGCAGTGGTGAATGAGGTGCTGCTATTTAGTTGGTATTTTTTCAGCAAATAGGACAGAGAAGTAATTATAAAATGAAAATATTGGGGCGCCTGGGTGGCTCAGTGGGTTAAGCCGCTGCCTTCGGCTCAGGTCATGATCTCAGGGTCATGGGATCGAGTCCTGCATCGGGCTCTCTGTTCAGCAGGGAGCCTGCTTCCCTGTCTCTCTCTCTGCCTGCCTCTCTGTCTACCTGTGATTTCTCTCTATCAAATAAATAAATAAAATCTTTTAAAAAATAAAAAAAAATGAAAATATTATTCAATGTACTTTACTCTGTTATAATACCACAGCTTGATCATTGCTATCATAGAAGTATTTAACCAGTCTTCAACTACTGTACATTGTTTCTTGGCAACACACTTTTTACTCATCAACTAGTGTTAATTCCCACTTTGGTTGCCATTGCCAATGGCCTTGTTCCTTATTTCTCTTTTTGATTCCACCTTTCATTGACATATTTTTTCACTTAATCAGTGAACATTTATTTGCTGAATTCTGATCATACAACAATGAACAAGGTCCTGTCCTCTAGGCACTCTTAGCTCCTTAAGTGAAACAGACAACTAACTAAACAGCTACAGAACAAAAAGTGCCACTCAAAGTGGTTAACTGTTATAATTCTACACTTAATTCTGCCATCAGAATTAGTGTTCAACTGGTATCTAAGTGCTAATTCTTTAATGGCAAAATTCTTCCCCATTCTTTATTTCATCTCCCATTTTCCTATTTGCCACTGCCATTGGCCTGGCCAGGTCTTCATTTCTGAATTATTATTATATAAGTCTTCTCACTGATCTCAGAGTTTCCAGGCTTACTCCCTAAACCTCCGTTTTATACTCACTATTAAGTACTGGGCCCTCAAGGACACTACAATCCAATTAAAGGCGAATTAACAAAGAATTTGTACATAAGTATATAATTATGTAATGCTATTACTGCTGTGAAGTAAAAGAACAATGTAATTTGCAGAATAATACAAGGGAGTCAGGGAACTCCTTTCTGAATAAGTAACATCAGGAAATTAGACAGTCATACCAGAAAATCACCAGGTGAAAATGAGGAGGAAAACGTTAGAAACAAATGGATTAATCCATGCAAATATCCTAATGCAGTAAAGAGTTTGGTGCATTGCATGCATTAAAAAAGTAAGCAGGGGTGCCTGGGTGGCTCAGTGGGTTAAAGCCTCTGCTTCGGCTCAGGTCATGATCCCAGGGTCCTGGGATTGAGCCCCGCATGGGGCTCTCTGCTCAGTGGGGAGCCTCCTTCCCCCTCTCTCTCTCTCTGCCTGCCTCTCTGCCTACTTGTGATCTCTGTCAAATAAACAAATAAAAAAAAGAAGTAAGCAGCCGATCTGCAACAACCAAGGGTAATGCAGAAACAGTGTTGATAGTGGTAATAACAGTGATATTCACCATCCTATCGTCACCTCCCCTCCTTGCTAGCAACCTTCAAGTATCAGGTCAAATAGCATCTTGATGAAAGCTTGTCTTACATGACAAGCTTTATTTCATTTCCTTCTCACAACAGTATTGGAACATGGAATAATTTTAGTATCTTTCTCTAGGTCATAAGGCTAGAAATTCATAGGAGAGGAACCAGAATTAAAATGTTATTTTGTTTCAATATCTTTCATTTTTATTAAAAAACTAATAAATGTATATGATAAAATTATTGAGGTATAAAATAATATACAACCAAAAGATTTTCCTCTCAATCTTGACCAATATGCTTCCCCAGTTTTCTGCCCCAAAGGCAATGACTATTATCAATTTTTTGTGTAGCTACCAGAATTGTACTAGTTATATATTTTATACACCTGTGTGCATATTTGTTTCTATAAAATATATGTATAAGTTGTGTGTATAATATCCTTCATCTTTTTTTTTATGAAATCTATCCTGGAGTTTATTCCACATAAAATATATTCACAATTACATAGTATTCCAGCAGAATATCTATAATTTTAAATCTTCTCCATATTGCTGATTAAAATAATTTACTCATGAATTTACTTGTGAAGTTGTGCTGCAATAAAATAGTTATAATCCTTCTCATGCCCAAAATTGTATGATTGAGCCACTGTCTCTATCTTATCCTGTTCATTAGCATTTTCAAAAGTGAATAGCTTCAATTCACTTGATAAATCTTTGGACAAGGGATTATGTCATCCCTTGTTAAGTTTATACATCTTCCTTAACAAGCGTAGTGTTAGCAAAAAAACACAAAGAAAAAGATCTTATATTACCAGAAGTCTATAAAAATAAAGAAAGGGAAGTCTACTTGACTGAAACCTTTTCTTCAGCAGTTTCCTAATTCTTCCCTCCTGGATTTTGTCTGTAGCAGCTACTTAGTCCTATGTGCTTAATTGTTTATTTGTTCTATGCATGGCATCCCCAGTCCAATGAAAGTTTTATGAGCACAAAGACTTTGTTTTGTTCATTTCTCTTTCTAAGGGTCTAAAACAATTCCGGTCATGTACTAATAGCTCAATACATATTAGCTGATGAATAATTATTGGCTATATGATAGGATATTATGACATTATATTCATATGAGATATTAATACACACGTTCTAACATATTAACAGCAAGACCAATACTATATACGATCTAATCATATCAATGCTCTAAAATCAACATATTATCTTTGCATCAGCAATATGGAAAGAGAAATTTATGGAGTTTAACAAAATTACAAAGCATCATAATTTAAAGAGCTCCAGTGCAGGAATGAAACTGAGTCCCTCAGAATCCAAAATATTTGTGCTTTTATCTACACAATGCCACATTCCTAGATATGGGTTTTGTTTCTTGAAATTCATCCTATTGGCATCTGATATTACTTAGGGTCCCAGAGGAGAGTGGATCTAAGAGAAGTCAGGTACCCTTGAGGAAGGGAAGGAAGAGGAGCTAAGGTGAGCCCAATTATACCTGGAGGGAAAAACAGATGCCAGCCCTTCAACTGGCCCTGAGGACAAAAGTGACACAGCTGGGAATAACTCTCCTAAATCAGGACTGGGAGCATGGCCAACCCATGTTCTGCACCCCCTTAAGCCTGACAAAGGAGACAGCCTGGACCTGGCTTCAGGTGCCGCCATTAATGGTTCCTCCAGGCTAGAGAGCAACATTTCCCTGGTTCCTCTTCTGGTACTTCTGACAACAGAGTAAGAGCTCTTCAAACACTCAACCACAACCATGAAGTATGGGTATGAAGCAGAGCTGAGCAAGGCAGATCTCCTTGTTGGACACAGATAAGCCTCTATGCAAGGGCCACTTCAGCCAAAGGCTCCTCTCCAGGTTCAGATGCTCAACTGGACCAGGTTTGGCAGGCTTTGGAGGGACATTCTATTCCTGTGTCCACACTGGTAAGATCTCATCAATTCCTCTTGTGGATATGCCTCAGTTTCTTCTTTCTACTTCTAAGATAAGTGAGATCTGAGATTATAAAAAGATAGAGTTTACCAGTTTTCAAATCTGACCTCTAATGCCTTCTCGGTCAGAAAGCTTCCAAGCCTGGCAACCTCCACAGGACATATACTTCTCCTAAGTTTGACTCTCCACTGACAGACTCAGGGAAGACTTGCTTCAGTGGAACATTCGTGAAGCAGAGCACATCAGAGCACACTACTTCTTCAGGGCAAGAGGATGGGTGCCGAAGGCCTAGAAGTGTGGTTTCCTATTCCTGCGGCAGTCGGTCAAATGATTAGCAGAGAGATGTTCCTGCAGAAGTTCTCGAGGGACTAGATGGGAAGGAGCCTGTGGGCTGGTCTTGAGCCATCAGGTTCTGTGATGCCTCCTACTCCCGAGCCAGGGTGCCATGTCTTCTTCCCCGGTAGTTTCCAGAAGTTCTATGGGAATCCAGAAGACAGCTCCATCTCTCCTCCCTCTACCTTTCCAGTTCTCTTCACCAGCACCAAACACTGCATGTTGCCCTGAAACGGAGCCACTCATGAAAGTGGTCTTAGTAGAGAGTATGAGTAGATATGGAATCCAATGGAATCTCCAGGAGTAATAAA
The DNA here is from genome assembly GCF_964662115.1 of Mustela nivalis. Lineage (NCBI taxonomy): Eukaryota > Metazoa > Chordata > Mammalia > Carnivora > Mustelidae > Mustela > Mustela nivalis. Next base: position 69,158,241 of record NC_139028.1, read on the forward strand.
CTTTCTGAAACTCTTGTAAGCATTTTTCCACTCATTTATCCAAAAGTACATATAAATAGCTAAATCTGCATATGCATTGAGCCTATGCCTCTAAATAATGAGCAGATCCTGGCTTAAAGGGGCTTGCAGATTAAATTGGGAAATTCTGATACCAATAGATAATTAAAATATAACTGAATAACTAAGCATTATTAAAAGGACCCAGGAATAACCCTATCTGGAAGCATCACAGAGGAAACTCATCTGAGTATTGAAAATGGGAAGGAGAATGTCAGCATGTAAAAACACAGATAATGCTCTATGCGAAGATATTAGAGCAGATATTGGCTAACCACAATCCATGAGTGAAATCCAGCTAGTCCCCCATTCTATGTGGCCCAGAGCTAAAATGGACTGTCAAATTTTTTAAATGGTTAAATAAACCAACAAAGAATAGTGCATAGCACCTGAAAATGACATGAAATTCAAATTTTGATGTCTACAAATAAAGTTTTATTGGAAGTCAGCCAAGCTCATTTGTTTGGGTAGTGCATATACCTGTATTCCTAATGTTTATTTATTTACCTGTACATAAGGTGTTTTAAGTGTGTGTGTGTGTGTGTGTGTGTGTGTGTGTGTGTGCGCGCATTCATTTGGATACTGAGCAGTTGCCACAGAGATCACATGATCCATAAAGTCTAAAATATTTTCTATCTGACCTTTTACAGAAAAACTTTGTTGACCTATGGTATGGAACCGTAAAACAAAGTAATTATCAATAAATAGTGAGGAACTCAGCGTCAGTGGAGATTAAGGTACCTGGATGATGAGGACGCAGAAGGTAAGAGCTAAGCACTATTCTGTGTTCATAACGTGCGTCTTGCTGAAAACCCAAGTGTTGCTTTTTTTTTTTTTAAGATTTTATTTCTTTATTTGACAGACAGAGATCATAAGTAGTCAGAGAGGCAGGCAGAGAGAGGGAGGCAGCGAGAGGGAGGGGGGAAGCAGGCTCTGCCCTGCGGAGAGAGCCCGACATGGGACTCGATCTCAGGACCCTGAGACCATGACCTGAGCTGAAGGCAGAGGCTTTAACCCACAGAGCCACCCAGGTGCCCCCCAAGTGTTGCTTTTATTACATTTTTTCTGGTTATGCTTCTGAGTGCAGTCTCTGCCTTGTATTGCCTATGCAGACAAGTTACCAATTCCTTAGACAGTTGTGAGAAGAATATGAGAAAAGTAAAAATATGCAGTATATTCTGTTATGTCCTCAGTAAATACTACCAGCACCTGGTCACCATTTTCATTTCTACTGTGACTGCATTTTATGGCTGCTATATAACAAATGTAGCTCACTGTAAAATGTTTAGAAAGCCAGAAAATGAAGTTCTAAATGAGAAAACCCCATCCCTTTTCCACCTACTTAAAGGTAATTATTGGTAAAATTTTGCACCTTCTCCCAGTCTATTTTTTTTCTGTGCACATATTTATGAAGTTGGAAACTTACATGTGCACATGTATGGTTGTTTTTTTTTTCTCTTTTACTATTGTATGATGGGTACTATTCAGTAAATGTCCTTCAAAACGACTTGGGTGATTACATGTTATTTTCTTAATTGTTTGATTCATAGTTGACTTGGTCGTTTAGGTATCAGTGGTTTTTTTCCAATTTTGACATGATAATGCTGTAACACAGAGTACATTTTTATGTAAAATCTTGTCTATGGCTCTAATAATTGACCTAGATTAGAAACTCTGAGGAAATTTGAAGCAAAATGCAAGAAACTTTAAGGGACTCCCTACAGATTTTCTCAACTGCTTTTCAAAAAATTATGTTGATTTGCAGTCAAAATCTATACCATCCCTCTCATTAGCACCGAGCCTTGTGATTGTTTTCACTTTCTAAGTTTGATGAGAAAAGTTGAACTTCTGTGTTATTTATAGATTTGCTCAATTTTTGCTTATTTTGTTAATTTTATATGCTTTTCTTTATTGCCAGTTTTGGCAATCTAAATCTTTGTGACCCCTAGCTTTTGTTGGCAGAGGTATTGTTTTTCCTTAATGAGGTGTACGACCTCCTTACAAATCATTAGACGCTTTTAATTGTTTGTTGAGTAACTACAAGTACAATTCCAAGTTTACCATTTGCATTTAAAAATTTAAGAGGTGTTTTGAGTTACAGGGGCATGTGGGTGGTTCAGTTGGAAGAGCATGGGGCTCTTGATCTTAGGTCATGAGTTCAAACCCTATGTTGAGCAGAGTGTACTTAAAAAAAAAACCTAAAGAAAGAGTTGTTATGAATTACAAAAGTATTGTATTCTTTGTAATATATGTGTTTATCTCAATACAAAGTAATACATTGTCAAGATGAATAATGTAGAATATATGAAACACAAAGAAGAAATTTAAAACACATATTCATACCACTAAGATTGTGGCATTTAAATGAATAAAACTGCAGTTTTTCCATGTATGGATATAAGTTAATATTTTAAAACAAATGTCTTCCCTTTGAACATACTATTTTGTAACATATCATCCACTTAGCTAAATATATTGTTTCCTTCTCATATCATTAAGTTCATTAAGTGTTCTTCTATAATATAATTCTAAATCCCTCCCGAATTCTATAGCAGAGATATAAGAGTTTAACTACTTTCTATCTTTAGTTTGTTTGGTTTTTGGTTTTTGGTTTTTGGTTTTTAATTTTTTAAATTTATTTTCAGCATAACAGTATTCATTGTTTTTACACCACACCCAGTACTCCATGCAATCTCTGCCCTCTCCAATACCCACCACTTGGTTTCCCCAACCTCCCACCTCCAGCCCCTTCAAAACCCTCAGATTGTTTTTCAGAGTCCATAGTCTCTCATGGTTCACCTACCCTCCCAATTTCCCTCAACTCCCTTCTCCTCTCTAACTCCCCTTGTCTTCCATGCTATTTGTTATGCTCCACAAATAAGTGAAACCATAAGATAATTGACTCTCTCTGCTTGACTTATTTCACTCAGCATAATCTCTTCCAGCCCCATCCATGTTGCTACAAAGGTTGGGTATTCATCCTTTCTGACGAAGTAACTATTTTCTATCTTTATTCTTTCAGTTCCTTGTTTGTTACTACATTGTCATAAACAAAGTTGAGAGGAACATATTGGTAAATGCAATTTGTACTCAAACTTAATCTAAAATTGTAGATTGCTTATCTTTGGTGTATTTTGTGAAATCTATGTGTCACTTTCACTTATCATGTTTATTTCCCTTCACTTTTAACATAAATGAGTACTACAATTTTTAAAAGTCTTACTTTTTTTATGATTGAGTATGGTTGACACAAAATGTTATATTAGTTCTGGGTGTATAACTTTGTGATGTGACAGGTTTATACATTATGCTATATTCACCACAAGTATAGCTACCATCTGTCCCATTACATTGCTATTTCATTATCATTCCACTGTATTCCTCATGCTCTGCCTTTTATTACCATATCTTACTGGTTCCCTAAGTGGAAGCCTGTAGCTCCCTCTCCTCTTCATCCATTTTGCCCAACACCCCATCCCCCTCTACCTGGCAACATCAGTTTGTCTCTGATTTTATACTTCTGATTCTGCTTTCATTGGTTGTTTATTCTCTTCTTTAGATTCTATTTATGATTGGAATCATATGGTATTTGTCTCTCTGTCTAAAAACCTTGTTTTTCATTTCCATTTACTTTCTGCAAACTCCTTACATTTTTTCCATGTTTTGTAACCATTCTGATTTCAAATGTATGTTTATATTTATTGCTACTTTTCCTTTTTTTCCCCACGCTATAAAAAAATTTTTATTGTGGTAAGAACAGTTAAGATGAGATATACATCATAAATTTTTAAGTACACAATGTAGTATTATTAACTACAAGTACAGTATTGTACAGCATACGTCTAGAACCATCACTCTAATACTATAAGATTAAGCTCAAAATTGGCTCTTGCTTTACATAAATTTCAGGTTACATTAAGAAAGTAGTCTATTTATGAGTTAGTAAAACTTTCTAGTTTAGTTTTTTTACTGAATAAGAGTAAATGTTGAATTCATGAAATATTTTGTGATCTACTGAAATTAGCATATTTTTCTAAATTGAATTTTGATGAGATTAACTATATTTGATTATTTTGAAATTACAAATCATGCTTGCATTTTGCATTCCTAGAATAAATTCTACTTGGCCCTACAGATAATTTTAGATTAACAAAGATCTCAATTTACTTGACATTTTTGGACTAGTGTTCCCAAAGAAGATTGATCTTTGGGGTCTTTTGTGTGTATTATATTTGCAACTTTTGAAAACAGGTATATGTAATTGTCATAAAGGTAATTGGAAAACATCGCACCTTTTCTCTTTTTGTTCTGAATCACAAGATTTATCCATTCTTGAAGGACTGAATTACTACAGCCATTAAACTATTTCAGGCAATAGCCCTTATTGTAAATTTTTTATAAAATTACTCTAACACACCCATATTTTTTCTTGGTTTGCTGTGAGTTTGTTTTTCTCTGAGAGAGAGGGAGTGAGAGCAAGCAAGCAAGAAAGCAAGCAGAGGGGCAGGGCAAGACAGACATGGTGGGAGAGAATCCCAAACAGGTTCCACACGCAGTGCAACCTAATGACAGACTCCATCCCATGACCCTGATTTCACAACCTGAGTGGAAAGCAAGAGTGGGAGATTTAGCATACCAAGCTATGCAGGTGACCTGTATTTCATCTTTTATTAAATCAAAGTGAACCTTACATATTAGCAGAAAACAACATATTTCGCTTAACATATCACACATTTATTAATGTAATTATATTCCCTTATAATTTACATTTTAAAATTCTATTTCTAAGGTTATTTTCCATTTCTTATTTCTAAGATTGCATATTTTTGTATTCTGTATTACTTTATTAAATTTTCCAACAATTTATTTCACTTTTTAACTTTTCAAAGGACAAACTAGGATATATTTGTCAATTTTATGATTTATAAATTATTTTCTACTATTAGTTCTCTTTCCTCATTTTGGCATCTATTTTACTTCCTAGTTGATTGGATAACCCAGTTGATTTAATTATTTCTTCTGGTGTAATAATGTCTTAATTATCTGCCCTCCAAAAATTTTAACATGCATATACCATATTTTGTCACGTCTGTTGTCAGCAGAAATCTGTTGTTCTTGCAATTTCCTTTATTTCTGGTTTTACTGAGATATAATTGATATTTAACATTGTGTAAGGTATGCAATGTGAATATATTCTGAAATGATTACCATGTTAAGGTGAGTTAACATAGCCTTCATGTCACATAATTACCTTGTGTGTGTGTATGTGTATGTGATAAAGACATTTGAAATCTACTCTCGGGGCACCTGGATGGCTCAGTGGTTTAAAGCCTCTGCTTTAAGCTCAGGTCATGGTCCCAGGGTCCTGGGATCATGCCCCACATCAGGCTCTCTGCTCAGCAGGGAACCTGCTTCTTCCTTTCTCTCTCTGCCTGCCTCTCTCTGCCTCCTTGTGAGCTCTGTCAAATAAATAAACAAAAAAGGGGGAAATTGGAAGGGGAGGTGAACCATGAGAGACTATGGACTCTAAAAAACAATCTGGGAGGTTTGAAGTGGCAGGGGGGTGGGAGGTTGGGGTACCAGGTGGTGGGTATTATAGAGGGCACAGATTGCATGGAGCACTGGGTGTGGTAAAAAAATAATGAATACTGTTATACTGAAAATAAATAAAAAATAAGAAAAAAATCTAAAAAAAAAAGAAATCTACTCTCTGCAACTTTCAAGTATATAATACGATATTGTTAACTACAGTCACCATGCTGTACACTGTATCCCATTATTGGTCTTATAACTGGAAATTTGTGCCCTTTAGCCAACATCTCACTACTTCCCCCAGCTTCCCAGGCCCTGACCACCATCAGTCCATTCTCTGTTTCCATGAGTTTGGCTCTTTTAGACTCTACACATAAGTGAGAACATACAGTATTTGTCTTTCCCTATCTGACTTAGCTTACGTAGCTTAATGCCCTCAAGGTCCATCGATCTTGTTTCTTCCAAGTAGTAGGGTTACCTCCTTTGTATGGCTGAATTATAATTCCGTGTGTGTATGTGTGTGTGTGAGTGTGTGTGTGCATGCACATGTGATATTTCTTTATCCATCCATCCTCTGATAGACATTCAGATTGTTTTCATATCTTAGTTTTGGTTAATAATGGCACAATGAACATGGGACAAAAGATATGCTTTAACCCCACCTCAAAGGCGTTAAGGTTGCAGCAGTAAAGGGGTGTGGTAAATATGATCTGATTTGTTTTAGTAAATATGGTAAAAAAGAAAAGGCAGCAAAAAGTTCATAAAAAGAGTATAAGTAGGGAATGATGACCATTACCATTCAAGAGCTCAAGTTCTGGCCATTCTTCCTTGTGCCTTTATTCTGAGACAATACAAGGCCCTTCTTCTTCCAACTGAGATCTTGACCTTGCCTCTTTTCCTGACACTAAAAAGGAACCTGAAAAACAAACCCAGATTCTGACACTTCCAATCAAGATTCTCTCTCCATGACCACAACAGGGGATTCTTTTCTTTATCTATGGCTGGAGGAAACTGGACAAGAGTTGAAGAGTTTATCCTCTTGAGCTTCTCTTCCTTACCTACCGAAGTACAGTCATTACTCTTCCTGACATTTCTAATCATCTACCTGGTCACCCTGATGGGAAACAGCCTCATCATACTGGTTACGTTGGCTGACCCCATGCTACACAGTCCTATGTACTTCTTCCTCAGGAACTTGTCCTTCTTGGAGATTGGCTTCAACTTAGTCATTGTGCCCAAGATATTGGGACCCTGCTTGCCTGGGACACAACCATCTCCTTCCTTGGCTGTGCCACACAGATGTATTTCTTCTTCTTCTTTGGAGTAGATGAATGCTTCCTCCTGGCCACCATGGCTTATGACCGCTATGTGGCCATCTGCAGTCCCTTGCACTACCCAGTCATCATGAACCAAAGGACCCGTGCCAAACTCGCTATTGCCTCCTGGTTTCCAGGCTTTCCCGTAGCTACTGTGCAGACCACGTGGCTCTTCAGCTTTCCATTCTGTGGCACCAACAAGGTGAATCACTTCTTCTGTGACAGCCCACCTGTGCTGAGGCTGGTCTGTGCAGACACAACACTGTTTGAGATCTATGCGATTGTTGGAACCATTCTGATCGTCATGATACCCTGCCTGCTGATTCTGTGTTCCTACACTCGCATTGCTGTTGCCATCCTAAAGATTCCATCAACGAAAGGGAAGCATAAAGCCTTCTCCACCTGCTCTTCCCACCTCCTTGTTGTCTCCCTGTTCTATGTATCTTCAAGCCTTACCTACTTTCGGCCTAAATCCAATAATTCTCCTGAAAGCAAAAAGCTGCTGTCATTGTCCTACACTGTTATGACTCCCATGTTGAACCCCATCATTTATAGCCTGAGAAATAATGAGGTGAAGAATGCCTTCGGCCGGACTTTCCGCAAGGTTTTAGGCCTTATAAATTGTACCCCATAGACATTAAAAAGAGTAAGTGTACTGAATGGGGGCAGTCTGTTTCCTATCTGGGATTCCTCTGCCTCTCCTCCTATCTTGGTTAGAAGGAACCCAGTTGCCGAAATGATGTTAAGGCTGCTCAGTGCAGGCAAAAGAGCATAGAAGTAGATGAAGACCTCCTGCTAGAATCTATGGAATTCCTATGCTCATTGTAGGCTTACATTATTTTTATCATTGCTACAGTCGTATTTTGACAATTCTATGACCTATCCATTCCAGGTATTTACTTTATTATTATGTACCAATGTTACATATATCCGACATTATGAAACTGTTTATACTGTGACCTTGGAGACACAAAAGTCATCTTGGCACTTTATCTTGTTTTGGATAAAATATCCAAACTTCATTTCAGTTGGAAAGGAGCCTAAAGTCCCTGTTTACATAATTTATTCATTTCTTCTTTGTATGCTCCTGAGGCAGTACTGGCTCTTAAGTTATTTGGTATTTAACATGGAAGAGGAAAGTGGAATAGTAATCTCCATGCATAGTCCTTTAAAACCCCAAGAGCCTTAATCAGTTCCTTCCTCAGGTTCCTTTTCCCAGATAATAATATAGTACAAAAAATTATACTCAATATTATCAACTCATCATCAGTAAAGACTTCCCTTGTTTGACTAACAAATAAGCCACATAGGAACTTACTTTGCTTGCTGCCCCATTATCAAAATTTATTTTTGCAAAAGAAAATTCTACTTGAGATATTCCCTTTAAAATTTTTAGATCTCCGTATTGCTTTTGTGAGTTGGAAATCATTTAAGAATTTAATTTAGAGATGTCCTCATATACTGTAATCTTCACATTTCATTAGTAATAAACACACTGATTTACCATCTAATTTGATAACAACATGATTTACACTCCACTATACTTTTTTTAAGTTTTTATTTTAATTCTAGGTAGTTCACATATAGTGTTATATTAATCAAGTGTACAATATAGTAATTCAGCAATTCCATACATCACCTTGTGCTCATTAAAAGTGTGCTTCTTTTTTGATATGATTGTCTGTTTTCTGTGTGTTCAGTTTGAGGAGTTCGTTATAGATCCTGGATATCAACCTTTTGTCTGTACTATCATTTGCAAATAACTTCTCCCACTCCATGGGTTGCCTCTTTGTTTTTTTGACTGTTTCCTTTGCTGTGCAGAAGCTTTTGATTTTGATGAAGTCCCAAAAGTTTATTTTTGCTTTTGTTTCCTTTGCCTTTGGAGACATATCTTGAAAGAAGTTGCTGTGGTTGATATCGAGGAGATTACTGCCTATATTCTCCTCTAGGATTCTGATGGATTCCTGTCTCACATTGAGGTCTTTTATCCATTTTGAGTTTATCTTTGTGTATGGTGTAAGGGAATGGTCGAATTTCATTCTTCTACATAGAGCTGCCCAGTTTTCCCAGCACCATTTATTGATGAGACTGTCTTTTTTCCACTGTATATTTTTTCCAGTTTTTCGAAGATTAATTGACCATAGAGTTGAGGGTCCATATCTGGGCTCTCTACTCTGTTCCACTGGTCTATGTGTCTGGTTTTATGCCAGTACCATGCTGTCTTGGTGATCACAGCTTTGTAGTAAAGCTTGAAATCAGATAATATGAGGCCCCCCGTTTTATTTTTGTTTTTCAATACTTCCTTAGCGATTCGGGGTCTCTTCTGACTCCATACAAATTTTAGGATTATTTGCTCCAACTCTTTGAAAAATACCGGTGGACTTTTGATCGAAATGGCATTAAAAGTATAGATTGCTCTAGGCAGTAGAGACATTTTAACAATGTTTATTCTTCTGATCCGAGACCATGGAATGGTCTTCCATCTTTTTGTGTCTTCTTCAATTACTTTTATGAGTGTTCTGTAGTTCCTCGAGTACAGATCCTCTACCTCTTTGGTTAGGTTTATTCCCAGGTATCTTATGGTTCTTGGTGCTATAGTAAATGGAATAGATTCTCTAATTTCCCTTTCTGTATTTTCATTGTTAGTGTATAAGAAAGCCACTGATTTCTGTACATTGACAATCATATCAAAAAATGGGCAGAAGATATGAACAGACACTTCTTCAATCAAGACATACAAATGGCTAGCATAGACATGAAAAAATGTTCATCATCACTAGCCCTCAGGGAGATTCAAATTAAAACTGCATTGAGATATCATCTTACACCAGTTAGAATGGCCAAAATTAACAAGACAGGAAACAACATGTGTTGGAGGAGATTTGGAGAAAGGGGAACCCTCTTACACTGTTGGTGGGAATGCAAGTTGGTGCAGCCTCCTTGGAGAACAGTGTGGAGATTCCTCAAGAAATTAAAAATAGAACTTCCCTATGACCCTGCCATTGCATTACAGATGTCATGAAAAGAAGGGCCATCTGTACCCCAATGTTTATAGCAACAATGGCCACGGTCGCCAAACTGTGGAAAGAACCAAGATGCCCTTCAACAGACGAATGGATAAGGAAAATGTGGTCCATATACATACACTATGGAGTATTATGCCTCCATCAGAAAGGATGAATACCCAACTTTTGTAGCAACATGGACGGGACTGGAAGAGATTATGCTGAGTGAAATAAGTCAAGCAGAGAGAGCCAATTATCATATGGTTTCACTTATTTGTGGAGCATAACAAATAGCATGGAGAACATGGGGAGATATAGAGGAGAAGAGAATTGGGGGAAATTGGAAGGAGAGGTGAACCATGAGAGACTATGGACTCTGAAAAACAATCTGAGGGTTTTGAAGGGGCGGGGGGTGGGAGGTCGGGGTACCAGGTGGTGGGTATTATAGAGGGCACGGATTTCATGGAGCACTGCATGTGGTGCAAAAATAATGATTATTGTTATGCTGAAAATAAATAAAAAATAAATTTAAAAAATAAAGTATAGGTTGGTCTGGTCAAAAAGAAAAAAAAAAACCTAAAAATGTATGATTCTTTATCCCCCACACCTGTTTAACCCATTTCCCCCCTTCCCCTCTGAATATCATCAATTTATTCCATATAATTTAATAATTTTTTAAAAAAGCCTGCTTCATGGTTTGTGTATCTTTCTCTCTCTTTTTTCCCCTTTGCTCATTTGTTGTGTTTCTTAAATTCCACACATGGGTGAAATCATATAATATTTGTCTTTTTTTTTTTTTTTTTTTTTTATTTTTTTTTTTTTTTAATTTATTTTTTATTTTCAGCATAACAGTATTCATTATTTTTCACCACACCCAGTGCTCCATGCAATTCGTGCCCTTTATAATACCCACCACCTAGTACCCCAAACTCCCACCTCCCACCCCTTCAAAATCCTCAGATTGTTTTTCAGAGTCCATAGTCTCTCATGGTTGGGGGAAATTGGAAGGGGAGGTGTCTTTTTTTTTTTTACATTTCTTTTTTTTAATTTCTTTTCAGCATAACGGTATTCATTGTTTTTGCACCACACCCAGTGCTCATGCAATACGTGCCCTCCCCAATACCCACCACCTGGTTCCCCCAACCTCCAAACCCTGACCCTTTCAAAACCCTCAGGTTGTTTTTTAGGGTCCATAGTCTCTCATGGTTCACCTCCCCTTCCAATTTCCCTCCGCCTTTCTGACTGACTTATTTCACTTAGCATTGTATTCTCTAGCTCTTTCCATGCATTTAAAATGGCAAGAATTCCTTCTTTTTTGTGTTTAAATAACATTCCATTTTTTAAATATACCACATCTTTTTTATCCATTAATGAATTGCCTGACACTTATACTGGTTCCATAATTTGGCTATTGTAAATAATGCTGCTGTAATTATAAGGATACATATATATCTATGAATAATGTCTTTGTATTCTTTGGGTAAATACTCAATAACACTTCACTCTACTTTAAAATGTGAAATTTAAGCGGTGCCTGGGTGGCTCATTCAGATAAGTAACCAACTCTTGATTGCAGATCAGCTCATGGCCTCAGGGTTGTGAGATGGAGCCTCATGTTAGGCTCTGCACTCAGCACAGTTGCTTAAGTTTCTTTCTCTCTATTTCCCTCTTCCTCTCCCCCAACTTGTGTGCACTTAATAAATAAATACATAAATAAAATCTTTAACAGAAAAAGATTATCTCTTTCCCTCTCCCTCCACCCCTACCCCCTGACTGCATACTTGCTCTCTCTCTTTCTTAAAAACAAAAACAAAAACTTAATTTATAAAAGCAGAATAAAATTAAGGGCACCTCAGTGGCTCGGTTGCTTAGACATCAACTCTTTTTTTTTTTTTTTTTTTTGCTTACATATTTTTTTATTATTTTTTTATTTTTTATCTATTTTCACCATAACAGTATTCCTTATTTTTGCACCACACCCAGTGCTCCAAGCAATCCGTGCCCTCTCTAATACCCACTACCTGGTTCCCCCAACCTCCCCCCACCCCGGCCACTTCAAATCTCTCAGAGTGTTTTTCAGAGTCCATAGTCTCTCATGGTTCACCTCCCCTTCCAATTTCTCCCAACTCCCTTCTCCTCTCGAACTCCCCATGTCCTCCATGCTATTTGTTATGCTCCACAAATAAGTGAAACATCAACTCTTGATTTTGACTCAGGTCATGATCTCAGAATCATGAGATCAAGCCCCCCTTCAGTCTCCATGCACAGTGTAGAGCTTGAGATTCTCTCTCTCTCTCTCTCTCTCTCTTTGCTCCTCCCCTGCTTGCACTCTCTCTCAAAATAAATAAATAAAATATTTTAAAAATGAAATAAAATAAAATAAAATGTGATATTTGAAGTTTAGGTCCTTTTTCTCATTTTGACATGATAGGCATACACTGGTAATAGAATAAGTAAATAAAATGTTGAAGTACAGTCTCCATGTATTTGGGTTCTTTCCAAACTTCCTTTTGTGGTTGAGTTCTAGTTTTAGAGCATTGTGGTCTGAAAATATGCAGGGAATGATCCCAAACTTTTGATACCGGCTGAGTCCTGATTTAGGACCGAGGATGTGATCTATTCTGGAGAATGTTCCATGTGCACTAGAGAAGAATGTGTATTCTGTTGCTTTGGGATGAAATGTTCTGAATATATCTGTGATGTCCATCTGGTCCAGTGTGTCGTTTAAGGCCTTTATTTCCTTGCTTATCTTTTACTTGGATGATCTGCCCATTTCCGTGAGGGGAGTGTTAAAGTCCCCTACTATTATTGTATTATTGTTGATGTGTTTCTTTGATTTTGTTATTAATTGGTTTATATAGTTGGCTGCTCCCACGTTGGGGGCATAGATATTTAAAATTGTATCTTGCCATTTGCGACAACATGGATGGAACTAGAGTGTATCATGCTTAGCGAAATAAGTCAAGCAGAGAAAGACAACTATCATATGATCTCCCTGATATGAGGAAGTGGTGATGCAACATGGGGGTTTAAGTGGGTAGGAGAAGAATAAATGAAACAAGATGGGATTGGGAGGGAGACAAACTATAAGTGACTCTTAATCTCACAAAACAAACTGAGGGTTGCTGGGGGGAGGGGGTTTGGGAGAAAGGGGTGGGATTATGGACATTGGGGAGGGTATGTGCTTTGGTGAGTGCTTTGAAGTGTGACCTATAGGCTACTGTTTCCCAACATCTGGGTAAAAGCATGAATTCTGAAGCTAACATGCCTGGGTTTTATCCTGGTTCTGTCACTTGATAGCTTGCTGATATTGGGCAAGTTATTCTGCATTTATATACTTTAGTTACTTCTTTTATAAAATGAAGATACTCATAGCACTGATTTCTTCTCTTTCACCTTGGTTGAGAGGATTAAATGAATTAATATATGCAAATCCCTAAAAAAAACAGTACTAGGTGCATGGGAATTTCTATAGAAAGGTTAGCCATTATAATGATGTGATTAATAGGCTGGGTAGTGATGATGATGGTGAGAAAAATAGAAATTACAACATGGGAGGGAAAACTGGAGAAAGATGAGGATGAAGATGTTGGTAGAAGTCAAATCTTGAAAGGCCTTCCATGCCAAAGAGTTTGGACACTATTTTGTGGACAGTATAGATCAGCTGAATGGTTTTCTGCATGAATAAACAATCTATTCTGTATTTTGGAAATGTTAGTTGGCAGTGGTGAGAAAAATGGGTGGTAAAGGAACACAATTTATGAAAGAGACATCATCAAAAGACCTTTGTAACTGGGCAATTAAGAGATTATTAGAACATAATTCAGTGCAAGGAAAACTACTTCTCAATCTCAGAATTTGAAGGCCTCCATCAAAATTGGTTAGAGAGGAGAAGGGAGTTGGGGTAAATTGGAAGGGGAGGTGAATCATGAGAGACTATGGACTCTAAAAAACAATCTGAGGGGTTTGAAGTGGCAGGGGTTTGGGAGGTTGGGGTACCAGGTGGTGGGTATTAGAGGGGGCACGGATTGCATGGAACACTGAGTGTGGTGAAAAAATAATGAATACTGTTTTTCTGAAAATAAATAAATTAATTTTTAAAAATGGGTCAGCAGAGCAGGTATTCAGCAGAGCTAACAGATCAGAATAAATCACTGCTGCTCTGGTCTGCATCCACTCCTGTTAGCCTGAAGGCCAGCAGGGATTTGAGCTTCAAAGCTGGTCTGCTTGCCAAAATGCATTCATTGGGAGGTGGGGCTCTGCAGCTTAAGTTCATTAGCCCTCTCCCCAGATGCGAACCTACCTATTCACCTAAACTTTCCCTTCAGGTCCCAGGATAGGCCACTGGGAGCCTCAGTCAACCTTACTCCCTGAGCAGCAGTGTGCCTCATTAACAACTTTTTAATGAGGTCACAGGCTGTGACTGCTCATTAATAGGCTGGTTAGTCTGCAACCCCAGGGATGGAGGAGAGTGAGGATAGAAGCCAGTGAGAACAGAGCTCAGCCTACACCAGAGCTGCATCAGAGGGAGAGAGAATGAACCCTCTTTAGCAAAGACTCCTGGGCTTTCACTCTCAGGTCCCCAAGGTCTCTTCTGGCCCTCAGAGACTGATTCTGCAGATAGAAGTCTGGAGGGACCAAGGCCTTAGAGGGGAGGTATTACAACAGAGTCCATTGATCCCACACTTGGGCCAGAGATTCTTGAGGAAATCAAATGCTCTTCAGATTTTCTTTGATGCTTGCGTAAATGGAATATTACCCTTGGAACTCTCTGTCCTCTTGCTTTCCTTAACCGTGAATTTCCTTGCTATTCCCCCAGACACATCCTAGTATGGATTCTTTGTATTATTTCTCAAGTTCTTTTGAACTATACTTGTCCTGGGAGTTTAGAGGTTGGCCCTCTTCTTCTGTCTTCCTTGTGTACTATCTCTTAGAGATCCCCTCCATTGCCAGGGTCTCAACAAATCCTGTGGAGATGAAGTCTCCTTGTGGAGATGAAACTTGGGTATTGACTTTTATCTCCCACCAGGATTATTGCTAGAGCCTCCTCCCTGATCTCCCAGCCTCCAGTCATATTGCTGACTTACACATGCACTTCATTCTAATTCATCCTCCTTACCGTCTCCAGAGTTCTAAGTGTGCCTGTGGAAAATCTGTCATTTTCACACTTAAAATCCCGGCAATCCACCCTCATCTTTAGAATGAAATTAATGTTCATATATTATACAAGTCCCCTTCTGCTTTAGCTGTATGTAGTTCAGCTCTAGCTTATTTTTCTAATTTTGATTCTTATCATACTTCAACCATATAGTTGAATGGATAATCAACTATCGCCCTCCTAAACTATTTTCTCTCCCCCTACACCATGCATTTCTACTTTCCCTAAATTTATTCTTTTTTATTCCCCTCAACAATTTGCGATCTGAAAATCCTGAGTTCAAATTTCTTGTCTGCTATTTGCCAGCTACATATATTTATGCAAATTGCTCTAAATTTCTAGCCCTATGTTTCCTCATCTATGAATGAGGTGATAATACCTACCTGATGGAGTTGATATAAAGATGAAAATAAGAACAATGAGACCTACTGTGAAGGTGTTAAAGCCAATCACCCTATGGCAGTGGAGGCACCAGGCAGGCAACCACTTCCACTTGTATAACTTTATGAGTCTATTCTTGATAGTTCTTCCAATTTAAAGTAGGATATCAATTATTCAGAATTCTCAATTAGTTTGCTACTAATTGTAACATAGGTAAATTATTAGGCCCCTTTCTTTTTCCACAGAGCAGGGTAAAGAAAGGGATTAACAGGTATTTACTGTCAAATTCAAGTTACCTGGGGCGCCTGGGTGGCTCAGTGGGTTAAAGCCTCTGCCTTCAGCTCCGGTCATGATCCCGGAGTCCTGGGATCGAGTCCCACATCGGGCTCTCTGCTCGGCAGAGAGCCTGCTTCCTCCTCTCTCTCTGCCTGCCTTTCTGCCTACTTGTGATCTCTGTCTGTCAAATAAATAAATAAACAAAATCTTAAAAAAATAATAAAAAAAATTCAGGTTACCTACTTATAAATAAAATATCATTTACTCCTCACAGGTATTATTAGGATTCATAGAATAGCAAAAAGGAACAAGAGATAAGTGTCTGATCTTAAGTTTGAATCCAGGTCTACCTGAACCCAAAATGTCATATTCTTTTCAGTATAGCATCTGCCCTCTCCAAAGTAGAAAGGCAGAAACTATAAAAAGTTAGAAGGAAAAGAAAAGGATAATATGTAACATAGAAAGTTAAGAGGCCTCAGGAAGATCATTAAGAGAAAAAAATCTTTGAGACCAATATATATAAATAGTGAACTAATTCTTTGAGATCACTGAAAGAACTAATGGAATTACTTTTATTCTCTAAAGAAAGCTACTTGGAAAAATAAGTCTTCAAGGAAAGGTGGTTCTTATTATTAAGTCTTTATATCTCTAATCATTTTCTCTGACTATAATTCCTGTTCCTCACTCCCTGCTTCCCATACCAAGTTAACTTCTGTGTATTATTTAAGATTCAACTTGAACATTTCCTCTTCTATGAGTCTCTCCCTGATTCCTCCAGGCAAATCTGAGTTCTCTCCCTTTTGTACACATATGGTAGCTTGCATATATCACTGTTAAGCATCGAAGTCATTGCAGTTGTATTTTCCACAGTAAAGACAGTTTATCATTCATGTTTGCATTTCTCAGGCCTAATTCAGTGCCTAGTGCAAAATAAATGAATAAATGAATCCATAATCCCTAAATTATTTCCCTAACCCCCACCTCTCACTGAAATGTGAATTCCATGTTTCCAACTGCTTCTAAGAAATTTCTGCTTAGGTGTCAAGGCGTGTGTCTAGCACTGTGCTACCACTCTCTTACAAATCTTGAAGAAAAATTCCTGTTACTTCTTTTTTTAATCCCACCATTCATTGACGTAGTCTTTCAGTTAATCAGTGAATATTTACATACTGAATCTTGAGAGTATAAGAGTTAACAAAAAGCTGCCCTCAGGGAGTTGGTGGCAACTACATAATACCGTTACATAGAAGCAGACAAGTACACAACAAACAGCTGTAGACCAGAGACAGCCAAACAAAGTGCTGTACTTTGTCATAATTCTTCACTTTGATAAATGCCATCATAGAAATTTCAACCAGTCTCCTAATCCTGCTGATTCTTTCTTGGCAAAACTCTTACTCAAACCTTGGCTCAATTCCCATGTTCATGGGCCCTGCCATTACACACCACAAGACAGGCCCTGAATTCTAAACTGTTATTATAAGAGTCTCCTCACAGTTCTCATTGCTCCCCTGCTCATATCCCAAACCTCCTTATACTCACTGCTAAGTACAGGATTTACAAGGATGAACAAAACAGAGTCCTTGCCCTTGGGGACATTATAGTCCAATGGATATGAGAGATATTAAACAAAGAATTGCACAAATAAATATATAATTATAAATCCATATTATTGCTCTGAAATAAAAGAACATAGTATTCTGAGAAAGAATTAAAGGAGGAATTCTTTTTTTTTAATTTTTTATTTTTTATAAACATATATTTTTATCCCAGGGGTTCAGGTCTGTGAATCGCCAGGTTTACACACTTCACAGCACTCACCAAAGCACATACCCTCCACAATGTCCATAACCCCACCCCCCTTCTCCCAACCCCCCTTCCCCCAGCAATCCTCATTTTGTTTTGTGAGATTAGGAGTCACTTATGGTTTGTCTCCCTTAAAGGAGGGATTCTTAATTTGCATTTGTAACAGAAACCTCACCAAGAAAGTAACTTTTTAAAAAGTTTTTACTTTAATTCCAGTTGGTTAATATATAGTGTAATATTCAATTCTGGTGTGCAGTATAGTAATTCAGCACATCCTTACAACACCTGGTGCTCATCACAAGTGCACTCTCTTTTTTTAAGATTTTATTCATTTATTTGACAGAGATCACAAGTAGGCAGAGAGGCAGACAGGGAGAGAGGAGGAAGCAGGCTCCCTGCTGAGCAGAGAGCCCTATTTGGGGCTACATCCCAGGACCCTGAGATCATGACCTGAGCCAAAGGCAGAGGCTTAACCCACTGAGCCACCCAGGTGCCCACAAGTGTACTCTTTAATCGCTATCATGCACTTAACCCATCCTCTATCTTCCTCCCTTCTGGTAACCATTGATGTCTTCTCTATAGTTAAGATTGGACTCTCTCTCTCTTTTTTTCCCCCTTTGATCATTTGTTTCTTAAATCCCACATGTGAGTATAATTGTATGGTATTTGTCTTTCTCTGACAAACCTATTCTTCTTAGAATAATACCCTCTAGCTCCATCTATGTCATTGCAAATGGTAAGATTTAAATTTTTTATACTTATGTAATAGTCCAGTGTGTGTGTGTGTGTGTGTGTGTGTGTGTGTGTGTGTGTATGTATGTGTTTGTGTATTTCAGTTTAGGGCTAGAGTAAGAGTTAGGGTTAGGGTTATTGCCAGTGTGAGAGTATAGGCCTATTATCCTCCAGTTCAGAGACACTTCAGAGGTATATGTTTAGGGTGAGTGTTATGGTCATGGTGAGGGGTTAGGGTTAAGGGTTAGTGGCTAGCCATTAGTGGTTAGCAGTTAAGGTTTGGGTTAAGATTAGGTTTTCAATTAGAAAAATACTCTCTGCTTCCATCCATGTTATCAGACACTGCAAGATTTCCTTTTTCTTAAGGAAGTGATATTTACTGGTATCAGAAGAGTATGCAGGAGCTAACCAAGTAAAAATAGAAAGAATAATATACAAAACAAAGGATTTGTATATACAAAGATTTAAGTCAGAAACTGCAGAAATGATGTTAGTGGCAGTACTAGCAGTGATGTTGGTCATCATATAGTCAACTAGAATGTTCCTTTCGTCCTTGATGGCAACTTTCAAGTCCCAGGTCAAATAACATCTTAATGGAACCTTACTGTATATGACACTTGCCAGGGCCTAGCATGTTTTCTATACTTTATCTCATTTCCTTCTTGATATGTCCTTACTGGGCACCTTACATATATGAAACTGAGACATGAATAATTTTTTCCAGGTCACAAGGTTAGGCATCAGTGGAGGAAACCAGAATGTTAGTTTTGTTTTGCTTTGGATATCTTTTATCTATTAAAACAAAACAAAACACCAAATATTGCACATGATAAAAATTCAGCCAGATTCCTTCCTTTTGAAAGTGGAGATAAATTTCTGTTCTTTTAATGTGGGTTGGACTTAGCAACTCATTTCTAAGGAATAGAATGTGGAAAGGTGTAGTGATTAGTCATGTTTATGTCATGCACGTTCCAATGTATGTGACAGGAAGGGCACTTAACTCTGGTATTATTCCCCAACTCCAAACCAAACCAAATTAAAAAACCCTTCTAATCATGAAAAAGCAGGAGATAAGAATATCTCAAATTGGAGAAAAGTAAGAATATATGACAACTAAATGCAAGGTAGTACCCTGTAATGAATCCTGGTAAAGAAAAGAAACATTTGTGGGAACCTGATCAAATTCAAATAGCCCACACCAAATACTATAATACTTTCATCAACTCACCTGAAGGGTTTCAGGAAATCCTTTAATGTGATCACACAAGACTTTTGGCTAGAAGAAATGTTCTTTATTTTTTTTTTATTTTTTATTAATTTATTTATTTTCAGAAAAACAGTATTCATTATTTTTTCACCACACCCAGTGCCACACCCAGTGTTCCATGCAATCCATGCCCTCTATAATACCCACCACCTGGTACCCCACCTCCCACGCCCCCCGCCACTTCAAACCCCTCAGATTATGCTCAAAACATATAACAAGTTCACAAGTTTCTCTGAAGTGAAAAAAAAAGTGTCATAAACCAGAATGACTTTCAGCTTCTCAATAACAAACCAAAAGAAAATTGAGCAATTTTCAAAATAGAATATTATAGTTGCCCACAACTTCATTCATGGAGAGGGTTAAACAAATCTATCTTCTGTCTCAATAATATGATCTCTCAACAAACTTTTTAAAAGAGTATATACTTCCCTAAAAATAAATTGTAAACAATGAAGGAAGAAGTTAAGAGTCATAGAGGACCCAAGACAACAGGTAAAGGTGGAGATTGGAGTTCACTAACAACAGTTTTGCATCTGAAATGGGGAAAACCAGTTCGTATTGGAGCAGATCAACTCTCCCCAACCAGACACAGATATCTCAAAGGTTCTATGCAAGATTGCTGTTGACTTATATCATACTTCAGGGCATATAAAAGTTGTTCAATATGTGTTTTCTAAATTTCTTGCAAGCAAGGCATGACTTCAGGAAAAATATGTTTGTCATAACCCCCAAAAAAAGAAAAAATTCAAATAGCGCCTGAAGTCTACTTAATAGTATTGTACCACTGTTAATTTTTTTAAGTTTTGAGAAAGGAACTGTAAGATGTTAAAACTAGGGAAACCTCTATGGAGTGTAAAAAGGAATCCTTGCTCTATCTTTGCAACTCTTCAAGTAAAAAATTGAACCAGTATAGAATTATATACAATCAAATGTAGATATCTGGGGCACCTGGCTGGCTCAGTGGGTTAAGCCTCTGCCTTCAGCTCACATCATGATCTCAGGGTCCTGGGATCGAGCCCTGCATCAGGCTCTCTGCTCAGCAGAAAGCCTGCTTCCTCCTCTCTCTGCCTGCCTCTCTGCCTATTTGTGCTCTTTCTCTCTGTCAAATGAATAAATAAGGTCTTAAAAAAATCATCTTAGAAAAAAAAAGTACTGTTTTTTTTTCTGTTTTGTTTTCTGTTTTCTGTTTTTTACTGTTTTTTTACTGTTTCAGTACTGATCTCTAGTACCCCATTTCCCTGCTGAAAGGCAACTACTATCAATTTTCTATATATCTTTATAGAAAATGTATATAATAAATTTTATTTATATATTTGAACTTTTCTTTTCATAGAATATATGCAGTTGTAAGATGTGTATGATATTCCCATGTTGATTTTTTAAAATAAACTTTAAAAATTGCTAAGCATCAGGGAGACTGACTAGCTCAGTCTGTGGAGTGCACAACTCTTGACCTCAGGGTTGTAAATTTGAGTCCGAAGTTGGGTATAGAAATGGCTTAAAAATAAAATATTTTTTAAAATAAATAAATTTTCCTATGTATAGCTGCTCAGTTTTCCCAGCACCATTTATTGAAGAGACTGTCTTTTTTCCACTGTATATTTTTTCCTGTTTTGTCGAAGATGATTTGACCATAGAATTGAGGGTCCATATCTGGGCTCTCTACTCTGTTCCACTGGTCTATGTGTCTGTTTTGATGCCAGTACCATGCTGTCTTGGTGATCACAGCTTTGTAGTAAAGCTTGAAATCAGGTTATGTGATGCCCCCCATTTTATTTTTGTTTTTCAACATTTCCTTAGAGATTTGGGGTCTCTTCTGATTCCATACAAATTTTAGGATTATTTGCTCCAGCTCTTTGAAAAATACCGGTGGAATTTTGATTGGAATGGCATTAAAGTATAGATTGCTCTAGGCAGAATAGACATTTTAACAATGTTTATTCTTCTGATCCAAGAGTATGAAATGGTCTTCCATTTTTTGTGTCTTCTTCAATTTCTTTCATGAGTGTTCTGTAGTTCCTTGAGTACAGATCCTCTACCTCTTTGGTTAGGTTTATTCCCAGGTATCTTATGGTTCTTGGTGCTATAGTAAATGGAATCGATTCTCTAATTTCCCTTTCTGTAATGAAACTCGACCATTCTCTTACACCGTACACAAAGATAAACTCAAAATGGATAAAAGACCTCAATGTGAGACAGGAATCCATCAGAATCCTAGAGGAGAGCATAGGCAGTAATCTCTTCGATATCAGCCACAGAAACTTCTTTCAAGATATGTCTCCAAAGGCAAAGGAAACAAAAGTGAAAATAAACTTTTGGGACTTCATCAAAAGCAAAACCTTCTGCACAGCCAAGGAAACAGTCAAGAAAACAAAGAGGCAACCCACGGAATGGGAGAAGATATTTGCAAATAATAGTACAGACAAAAGGTTAATATCCAGGATCTATAAAGAACTCCTCAAACTCAACACACACAAAACAATCATATCAAAATATGGGCAGAAGATATGAACAGACACTTCTCCAATGAAGACATACAAATGGCTATCATACACATGAAAAAATGTTCATCATCACTAGCCCTCAGGGAGATTCAAATTAAAACCACATTGAGATATCACCTTACACCAGTTAGAATGGCCAAAATTAGCAAGACAGGAAACAACATGTGGTGGAGGAGATGTGGAGAAAGGGGAACCCTCTTCCACTGTTGGTGGGAATGCAAGTTGGTGTAGCCTCTTTGGAGAACAGTGTGGAGATTCCTCAAGAAATTAAAAATAGAACTTCTCTATGACCCTGCCATTGCACTACTGTGTATTTACCCCAAAGATACAGATGTCATGAAAAGAAGGGCCATCTATACCTCAATGTTTATAGCAGCAATGTCCACAGTCACCACACTGTGGAAAGAACCAAGATGCCCTTCAACGGATGAATGGTTAAGGAAGATGTGGTCCATATACACTATGGAGTATTATGCCTCCATCAGAAAGGATGAATACCCAACTTTTGTAGCAACATGGATGGGACTGGAAGAGATTATGCTGAGTGAAATAAGTCAAGCAGAGAGAGTCAATTATCATATGGTTTCACTTATTTGTGGAGCATAACAAATAGCTTGGAGGACATGGGGAGTTAGAGAGCAGAAGGGAGTTCGGGGAAATTGGAAGGGGAGGTGAACCATGAGAGACTATGGACTCTGAAAAACAATCTGAGGGTTTTTGAAGAGGCGGGCGATGGGAGTTGCGGTACTAGGTGGTGGGTATGATAGAGGTCACGGATTGCATGGAGCACTGGGTGTGGTGCAAAAGTAATGAATACTGTTATGCTGAAAATAAATAAAAAATAAATTTAAAAAAATAGAATTAAATAAATAAATAATTTTTTAAAAATTGCTAAGTATCACAAACCAGAGAGATCCAATTCTAGAATTAAACTTAGGTCACTCTGATTTTAAATTTAGTGCTTTATTCTACAAAACGATACTTCCCCTTAGCCAAGAGTTTTTTTGTTTTTGTTATTCTTTTCTTTTCTTTTCTTGAAATTCACACTGTTGTCATCTGAAATTTGTCGTGGTCTCAAAGGACCATAGATTCAAGAACGGTCAGGCACCATTAAGAAAGGGAAGCTAAGGTAAGCCCAATAACACCTGGGGGAAATACAAGTGCCAGCCCTTTATCTGCCTCTGAGGACAAAAGAGGCATAGCTGGGACTAACTCTCCTAAGTCAGGACTGGGTGTATGGCCAGCCCATGTAGTGTGCTCACTCATGTCTGCAGAAGGCAGCAGGGACCTGGCTTTGAGTCCAGCCCTAATGCCTCATGAAGAATAGAGAGTAGGACTTCCCTGGTTCCTCTTCTGGTTCTTCTGACAACAGAGCCAGAGCTCTTCAAACACTCAAGGGCAAGCACGAAGTATGGGTGTGAGGCAGAGCTGAGCAAAGCAGATCTCCCTACTGGGCACAGGTAAGGTTTCTGCCAATGGCCAGATTAGCCAAAGACCCCTCTCCAAGTTCAGGTGCTCAGCTGGACCAGGTTTGGCACAGTTTAGAAGGGCACCACAATCTATTCCTGTGTCCACACTGGGAAAATTTCATCAGTCCTCTCTTGCTGTATTATAAGTGAGATCTGAAAATACAAAAAGATTAAGACTACTAGTCCTCCCCGCCTCTCTGCCACTTTGTCCTCTAAAGCTTTCTGACTCAGACCTGCAGCCTCCACAGGACATATACTTCCTCCACATTCGACTTTCCTCTGATTAACTCAGGGAAGACTTGCCTCAATGGAACATTCATGAAGCAAGTACATCAGAGTACACTACTTCTTTAGCACAACTTTATGGGAGCAGAAGGCCTAGAAGAGTTGATTCCTACTCCTGGGGCAGTCAGTCAAGTGATTAGCAGAGAAATGTTCCTGCAGAAATTCTGGAGGGATAAGGTGGAAAGGACCTTGTGGGCCTATCATGACCCATCAAGTTCTGTGATACCTTCCACTCTGGATCCCATCTCTTCATCCCCAGTAGTTTCCAGAAGTTCTATGGGAACCCAGCAGGCCCTTTCATCTCTCTCCCTCTACATTTCCAATCCTCTTCACCAGCACCAAACACTACATTTTGTCCTGAAATGGAGCTTTTAATGAAAGTGGAGTTCTGACTAAAGGGAGAGCAGTCATTGAGAAAAGTAAGAATTCCAATGAATGGAAACTCCGGGAAGAATGAACTGTCAGGTTCATGTTTTCATTCAACCTGTCCTCCTAAAGCACATTAATTGCTCATCTGGCTAGATACTGGACTTCCTCCTATAATGATGGTTGAGACAGTTAATTTTCTGAAGGAGCTTACAGATCTAGGTGTAAGTAAGTAGTTGTAATTTCTGAATAATTGAAATATTTTTAAAGGGTATGGGAAAGTAAAGATGATTAGTCCCTTTGGAAGCACCACACAAAAGACAGAGCTGAATTTTGAGGATTAGAAGGAAGGTTAGTCAGGTGGAGAAAGGAGTGCATGTGGCGGAAATGATGTCATATGCAAAGGCACAGAGACAGAGGAAACTGATCTTTCAAATAAATGGTAAGAAGCTCAACAGTGAAGCAGAAGAAGGACCAAAGTGACACTTAAAGTTTAGGTTGTGTTCGTTCTGTATGCTTTGTTGAAAACCTCATAATTGCTCTTGTAAATTTTTCTGATTATGGCTCTGTCACTTAATTTTCATGCAATTAAAAAGTTTCTTAACTACAAAATTATCTGCTTTGAATTTACATTTACTCATCACTGATTTTAGAAAGGATAATGATAGCATTTAAATCATAGTTGTAAGAAGAAAATGAGAGACTGAATGTAAAGCACAAAGCATAAATCTATTAGATAGTCAACATTGCCAGCTTGGTCATCGGTGTGATTATCAACACTTTCATTCATAATGTTTTTGTTGCTATTATATAACAAATATTGCTCCCTATAGAAAATTTAGAAATATAGGAAATAAAAATAAGAAAATAAATCCCCACCTTTTACCATTTGAAGTGGATCACTTAAATTTTGCATATACCCTTTCAGCCTCTTTCTATAAGCATATATTTACAAAATTAGAAATTTATCATGTGTGTGCAGGATTGGCATCTTATTTTTTCATTTAATTTTATATGGTGATTGTTACACTACAGCATTAAATATTCTTCAAAATTACTTAAAAGATTGCATGATATTTCCTTAAATTCATACTTTGTAATTGAATGATTCATTCGTTTATCTATTAACGATTATTTCCAAGTTATCACTAATGATTGGCACTGAACAAACTTACATGTAAAATCACTGCCTGCATTCCTTCTACCGGGGAGTTCTTGCATCAAAATGTATAAACAGCAAATAATCCTCACACAATTGTTGCCAAATTGATTTTTAGAGAGACTCTATTAATTTACAAAGCCCTAAACAAAATAAGATATTGCTTACTATAACCACCCTTCACTAGCATTCAATATTTTTCAATTTTTCAAGTTTGATGAAGACCTGTACCCCTGGGGATAAAAATATATGTTTATAAAAAATAAAAAATTTAAAAAAAAGAAATTAAATTTCTATGTTAATTTTTAATTTTATTACTAGTAAAATAGAGCAATTTTTTTGTTTTTTATTTTTTTATTTTTTATTTTTTCAACATAATAGTATTCATTATTTTTGCACCACACCCAGTACTCCATGCAATCCGTGCCCTCTCAAATACCCACCACCTGGTTCCCCCAACCTCCCAACCCCCGCCCCTTCAAAACCCTCAGATTGTTTTTCAGAGTCCATGGTCTCCCATGTTTCATTTCCCCTTCCAATTTCCCTCAACTCCCTTCTCATCTCCATCTCCCCTTGTCCTCCATGCTATTTGTTATGCTCCACAAATAAGTCAATTATCATATGGTTTCACTTATTTGTGGAGCATAACAAATAGAATAATTTTACATGCTTACTGGCCATTGGCGCTTTTTGGTGAAATAAAATTTTGAGTCTTCTATATATCTCTTTTGGGGAAAATGTCTTTTAAAAAATTATTTATATGACTCATTACTTATCAAGTAGACAAATGCTTTTATTTATTGCCATTATTGCAAATATTTTCTTATTTGTCATTTATTTTTCCCTTTTATTTATGGGTCTATTTGTGTTATAAGTATTTTATTTCTTATTATGTCCAAGTATTTGTTCTTCAAATAAAAAACAGTGTATTTTATTGTAGCCAGCATAAAAAGTATAAAATACAAAGAAGAAACTTAAAGCACTTGTAATTATACCACTAAGATATTAACAAAGGAATAGAAATGTTCCTATGTGTCTATTTATGCATGCATGTATGCATATATATATACATTTTCATTTTGAAATAAATGTCTTACATTGAACATACTCTTTTGTAGCCTAATACATCAACTTTGCAAGACATATTGAATATTTTCCCATATCAGTCTTATGACATACTTTAAAATTACTCCATACCATATGGGTTCAATCACATGTGAAATTTAAGAAACAAAACAGATGAATATAGTGGAAGGGAAGAAAAGACAAAATAAGATGAAAAATGAGAGGGAGGCAAACCCTAAGAGGTGCTGAACTCTAGGAAACCAGCGGAGGGCTGCTGGAGGGGAGGTGGGAGATAAGGTAACTGGGTGATGGGCAGTAAGAAAAGCACTTGATGTAATGAGCACAGTGTTTTGTGCAACTGATGAATGACTAAATTCTACCCCTGAAACTAATAAAAAAAAAATTACTTCATCGCATTTCATAGTATAGATGTAGTACAATTTATTTCACTGATTTTTATGTATTTAGACATCCTTTGTTGTTTGTTTCAATTATTCTATTGTAAATAAAGCTGAGAAGAGAATTCTAGTAGATAAAATTTATACCTAATCTTAATAAGTTATAGTATTGCTCAATAAGACTTAGAATTGCTAGTTCAAAGAGTCTCTGATACATACTGTGAAACCCACTTATCATTTGGACCTACAGTGTTCAAATATTTATATTCTTTCACTTTTACACAAATAATTAATATTTTAAATTTTTAAGGAAAATAATCTCTTTTTTAAAAACCTATATTTGATTTCTGATGATTTTGAACATTTTTTCTTTTTTTTGGCATTTGATTTCTGATTATGTGAATTGAATGATTATAGATTTATCTAAATTTCTCCTGGATAAACTGCAACAATCTCTTGAAATTTATCTTATATATATTGTCTCTATTTGGAATGTATCTTTAATTTCTATGTTAGGCTTTTAATGTTCAAACATTTAACTTTATATGTTCAAATCAATGAATCTTATTTTTTTTAGATTCTGTTTGAGAGCTTATGCTGAAAAAGACCTTCAAAAAGCTAATGTAAATATTAACATACCTTTTTTTTCTTTTCAAATTCAACTATGGCTTCCTATTTACCCTTAAGTTATCCATATTTGATATATTTTGGTATATTGTTTAAGGTGAGAATGTGACATTTATTTTCCCCTCAAGTTACCCCAGAGCTGCTTATTCAATTTGTTTTGTATATGCACTGCTGCTGGGAGTCATTCTGTTTCAATTATTTGCCTAAAGTACAATTCTTCACAGCACACACAAACAAACATAAAACTTTTTAATGTTAAGAGAATATAATAAAACATTGTGAAGTAGTATTATAATATGCTTTAATATCTGTTGGTGTATATACTTCTTGTTCTACTTTTCTCTTTCAGGTTTTTTTTTTTTTTAGGTTTTATTTATTTGAGAGAGAGAGAGAGAGCATGAGAAGGGGGAGGGTCAGAGGGAGAAGCAGACTCCCTGCTAAGCAGGGAGCTAGGTGTGGGACTCAATCCCAGGACTCCAGGATCATGACCTGAGCTGAAGGCAGTTGCTTAACCAATTGAGCCACCCAGGCATCCCTTGCTCTACTTTTCTTAATGTTTTTAGAATTCGTTTAATTTGTTTATTTGTTGATAATTAACATCTTTATAATAGTGTTGTTTTCTTCATAAAGACAATATGGCACTCAATTTGTCTAAGACACTTTTCTAACATTACATAAGTACATTACATTCCATAATGGCATGTCAATTTTTAACATGCTTATTCTATGGTATCCTGTATTTTAATGATATGGTGAAACTTTCTCCCTAGTTAACTTTTTTTCATGAATATTGGAAAACCACTTATTTGCTATATCAATCCTGAAACTAGCCAACAAACTGAATTACTTAATATTGATAGTTTTTTTATTTTCTAAGAATAATGTTATCTTTTTCTTTCCAATATTTCTTATTTGTATTCCTGATCTAATTGCTTTGACCAAAATCTCCAAAACTTACTGTGAAGCTAAGTTGGGAGTCCCCAGAAGGACTTCAGAAGATCTGAGAATTTCTCCAAAATACATGCAATATTATATATTTTTTTGAAGAAGAGAGATTCCATATTGTGTCTCAAAATATTGCATGATCTCCCAAATTGAAGAATCTCTGCTCTAATGTTTTAATTGCAAGTGTAGTGTTGGCTATTACTTTGCATAGATATTCATATTATATTGAGAAAGTAGTCTGGGCTATATGAGGCAAAATGAAATCCCAATGGACTTACTACCATTACTCTCCGTGGGTTCTGAGATACCTAGCTCCTCCAACTTCTGTCCATCTTTCAGAATCTTCTTATGCTCCTTTCACATGTAATGTCTAGGGAATTTAGTTATACTTAGTGGAAAGAATAAGGAAAAGCACATCACTCCCCTCTTTCTAGAACAAGAGTTCTCTGATTTTTTTTTTCCTTTGCAGTTGGGCAAAAGTTTTTATTTGGTTGTGGCTTATAGAGGTCTTTAAAATTAATTTTATTTTATTTTTATCATTTTCTAGTCCAGCTACTTAACAGAATTTTACCTATCTTCAAATTTAAAGAAGAACTTTCGCTAATATAAAGAAATGTTTGTATAAACCTTTTAAAATTGGGACGCCTGGGTGGCTCAGTTGGTTAAGCGGCTGCCTTCGGCTCAGGTCATGATCCCAGCGTCCTGGGATCAAGTCCCATTTCGGGCTCCTTGCTCCGCAGGGAGCCTGCTTCTCCCTCTGATTCTGCCTGCCACTCTGTCTGCCTGTGCTTGCTCTTGCTCTCTCTCTGACAAATAAATAAATAAAATCTTAAAAAAAAAAAAAAAAACCTTTTAAAATTTATTTTGTTTTGTACCTAGAGATTCTTTCAGTTCAAAAAGTCATGCCTTCCTTTAGCTCAGAAATGTTCGTTCTTCCTCTAGTACTTTGAGTACTGCCTCTCTTTTCTTTGTCATGTCATTCTGGAATGCCTATCAAATTGATTTTATTTCCTAAACTTTACTTCATAATTCGTCTCATTATTTTCATATTTTCAAAATTTTTCTCAGTAATGTGAGTACAATTTCTCAAACTTGTATTCTAATTCACCAATTCAGTTTTCTTAAGTTTCTAACACTATGCTTCACAGCCTTTTACTTTGATAATCATGGTCGCCATCCTCACTGCCACCCCACCCCAGCCACCACTGTCTTTTCTGACCTATGACTGTAATTTTACTACTTATTCAATATTTAATATCTTATAGGGCTTTTTTGAGAGTATATTGAAAACAATTCAATGTGTTTTCAGTTCCTTTCAGATTCTTTTTTAAGAAAGGGAACAACTATCCTGATGTCTTGGATTCATTCCATTAATTTGAATTATTGTCTTCATACCTCTCATGACTTTCTACATTTACTTATTCTGAAAAGCACAGTGCTGGGTTGTATTAAATGACAGTAGGAGTTTCTTTCTTTTTAATTTTCTTTATTTTTTTATTAACATATAATGTATTATTAGGCCCAGGGGTACAGGTCTGTGAATCACCAGGTTTACATACTTCACAGCACTCACCATAGCACATACCTTCCCCAATGTCCATAACCCAACCACCCTTTCCCTAACCCCTCCCCCGGGCAACCCTTAGTTTGTATTGTGAGATTAAGAGTCTCTCATGGTTTGTTTCCCTCCCGATCCCATCTTGTACCATTTATTCCCTTTGACAGTAGGAGTTTCTAATTAAGATTCCCTATTTGTTGCATCAATGATCCTTTTATTTATTTATTTATTTATTTTTGAGACTTATATTTGGTTTTTCTTTTTTTTTTCTTTTAATTTCTTTTCTTTTTCTTTTTCTTTTCTTTTTCTTTTTCTTTTTCCTTTTTTTATAAATTTCTTTTCAGCATAACAGTATTCATTGTTTTTGCACCATACCTCCATGCAATCCGTGCCCTCTCTAATACCCACCCACCACCTGGTTCCCCCAACCTCCCACCCCCCACCCCGTCAAAACCCTCAGATTGTTTTTCAGGGTCCATAGTCTATCATGGTTCAACATTTGGTTTTTTGATGTTGAGCTCAAAGCTGTAAACATCTTCATTTAATTTTTAGTGATTCAGAGAAATCTTAGATTGTCTGATCATTATCCTTTGTCAAAAATGATTTTCTCCTGAAGAGATGTTTTGGAGTTTTAAATACAACCTTAAAATTCATATTACTCATCATGGTCTAATATTGAGCCTCTCTTCCTTAGTTTGTCCACTGCTTATATTCTTATAATCCATTATAAGAATGGATTATATATGAAATAGATGGATGAGCACACCATCTGGTCTTCTTGATCCCAGGTATACAGATTTGATCCCTCCATTAATTCCACTCTATACCATCCATTCTCAAGGTCAGAGTGATCTTTCTACATGGCTTTTTTAACAATGTCCCTCCTGTGCTTCAAATATTCAGGTGGCTCTCTTTATGGAGTAAGGTCCAAGTTGCTGAGCATAGAATAAAAGTCTATTGATGGAATGTATCCAAAACAAGGACCACATATTTGTTTCTCTTCTACTTTGTTTCAATTCTGGTTTGTACTGTTCTTATTATTTTTTTAATTCTTTTTTTTTAATAGCTCACATGCATTTTATTTATTTCTTTAAGTTTTCTCCTGGTGAAAATGAGTAAGCTCCACGGAACATGGAATTTCCCGGGAAACAGAGGTCATTTTTCTTACTTTCATATATCCCTGCATTCAAATTGCTTGGGGCCTTGGGCAGATGTGAGATACAAAGCATAGATCAGTTGATCCCTGGATCAAAAAATTTACATAATGGTAAAAAGAGAAGATCTAAATGTTTTACCCTTTGAAATTTTGCTGCATTATTGTAGATAGAACATATAGAATATTGACTAGGAACTGAGTTATGTACTGTTCAGATACAATAATGTCCTAAAAGTCATTTTGAATGCAGGGGGTGGCTCATAAGCTGCGTAACTGGCTTGCAGACCTCACATGGAAACTCCTCTGCCTGCAGCACAATGTGACACATAAGCACTGTCTGCTGCTCGGTAGCTGCTGCTCAGCGTATTGGCAGCAATGCACCAGGACCTGCCCCTGTGTGACAGGAACGCCTCACACAGGCTACATAAAACCACTGTCACACGGCTCACATCACACCCGGCCTCATATCTGAATGTCTTTATCAGAAGTGATGTTACCAAATTTCTCTTTCATCTAAAAGTATACTTTTCCCACAGATGCCCAACTAATTCTGTGAAAAAGCAACGACACAGTCAACCTGTGGACCTGGTAATACGGCCATGATCCAAATACAAGAATAAGTGACACTCCTCCAGCAGTTGCTACAAAATGCTCAAATGTTAACATTTCTTACAGTGTGTTAGTGGTTCATACTCTTTTTTTTAAAACTTTTTAAAAAATTTTTATTTTCAACATAACAGTATTCCTTGTTTATGCACCACATCCAGTGCTTCATGCACTCCATGCCCTCTCTAATACCCACCATCATAAATGTTTTTATTTCTGTTTTTTTTTTAAGATTTTATTTATTTATTTGACAGAGAGAAATCACAAGTAGGCAGAGAGGCAGGCAGAGAGAGAGAGAGGAGGAAGCAGGCTCCCTGCTGAGCAGAGAGCCCGATGTGGGACTCGATCCCAGGACCCTGAGATCATGACCTGAGCCGAAGGCAGCAGCTTAACCACTGAGCCACCCAGGCGCCCCTTTTTATTTCTGTTTTTAAGCTTGTTGTTTTTTTGTATAGTAGTTCCCTAACCATATCCAATTCTTTTTAAATTTATTTTCCAATTTTATGTAATAATTCCTCCATTAAAATTTAATATTCTAGATTACCAAGATAACAAGAGAAGAGCATATGATAATAAGTTGCAAATTAAAAACAAGTAATACAAAATGTGATTTTGCAGAAATTCCTATTTTGACTTTCTTAAGCATTAATGAGTCCTCAGATCAAGACAGAACAGTTCAATGACACATGGTCCAGTGGAAATCTGAGAACTCTGGAATCCAACAAATGTGGTTTGGATTTGAGATTTACCACTTTAATTGCTGTTCTTTAACTTCTCTGGGATCAGTTTCCTCATCTATAAAATGCACATATAAAAGAACAAAACACAAGCATGTGTTAACTGTCCTCAATACATGCTAGTCCCTTGCTCACCTCCCAAATTTCAGCCAGCAAGAAAGATTCATAAAAAGTAGAAAAATTACTTGGATGCATTATTCTGCATTATAGTTATAAATATTTTTCTAAAGCTTTGATTAATATACATGTATTGGGGGTTTTGTAAGATGTTATTTATTTTTTTGCTAGAGAGAGAGAGCACTTAAGCAGGGGAGCAACACACAGAGGAAGAAGCAGACTCCCCGCTGAGGAAGGAGCCTAATGCTGGACTTCCATCCAAGATCCTAGGATCATGACCTGAGCCAAAGGCAGATGCTTAACCAAATGAGTCACCCATGCATCCCCACATATATGTGTTTTTAATGAAATCATGAACATTGGGCTTGTTTCTCAAAAGGTTAGGTATTTTCAGGAATATCACATCTCCCAAAATGTGCCCTTTGATGGCCCCTTCATGGACTTACAGCTTTGATTTGGTATAACTTTCCTGAATACATTAATGTATAAATAGGGAAATATCAAATCATCCAGAGGCTTTCCCAGGCCCATCTCTGAGTTGAAGCTCTGGCCATTCTTCCTTGTATCTTTATTCTTAGACAATAGAAGGCCCTTTTTCTTTTTCTTTTTTTTCTTTTTCTTTTTTAAAGATTTTATTTATTCATTTGACAGACAGAGATCACAAGCAGGCAGAGAGGCAGGCAGAGAGAGAGGAAGGGAAGCAGGCTCCCCGCCAAGCAGAGAGCCCAACGTGGAGCTCGATCCCAGGACCCTGGGATCATGACCTGAGCTGAAGGCAGAGGCTTTAACCCACTGAGCCACCCAGGTGCCCCAAGGCCCTTTTTCTTCCAACTGAGATCTTGACCTTGCCTCTTTTCCTGACACTAAAAAGGAACCTGAAAAACAAACCCAGATTCTGACACTTCCAATCAAGATTCTCTCTCCATGACCACAACAGGGGATTCTTTTCTTTATCTATGGCTGGAGGAAACTGGACAAGAGTTGAAGAGTTTATCCTCTTGAGCTTCTCTTCCTTACCTACCGAAGTACAGTCATTACTCTTCCTGACATTTCTAATCATCTACCTGGTCACCCTGATGGGAAACAGCCTCATCATTCTGGTTACGTTGGCTGACCCCATGCTGCACAGTCCCATGTACTTCTTCCTCAGGAACTTGTCCTTCTTGGAGATTGGCTTCAACCTAGTCATTGTGCCCAAGATGCTGGGGACCCTGCTTGCCTGGGACACAACCATCTCCTTCCTTGGCTGTGCCACACAGATGTATTTCTCCTTCTTCTTTGGAGTAGATGAATGCTTCCTCCTGGCCACCATGGCTTATGACCGCTATGTGGCCATCTGCAGTCCCTTGCACTACCCAGTCATCATGAACCAAAGGACCCGTGCCAAACTCGCTATTGCCTCCTGGTTTCCAGGCTTTCCCGTAGCTACTGTGCAGACCACATGGCTCTTCAGCTTTCCATTCTGTGGCACCAACAAGGTGAATCACTTCTTCTGTGACAGCCCACCTGTGCTGAGGCTGGTCTGTGCAGACACAACACTGTTTGAGATCTACGCGATTGTTGGAACCATTCTGATCGTCATGATACCCTGCTTGCTGATTCTGTGTTCCTACACTCGCATTGCTGCTGCCATCCTAAAGATTCCATCAGCTAAAGGGAAGCATAAAGCCTTCTCCACCTGCTCCTCCCACCTCCTTGTTGTCTCCCTGTTCTATGTATCATTAAGCCTCACCTACTTTCGGCCTAAATCCAATAATTCTCCTGAAAGCAAAAAGCTGCTGTCGTTGTCCTACACTGTTGGGACTCCCATGTTGAACCCCATCATTTATAGCCTGAGAAATAATGAGGTGAAGAATGCTCTTGGCCGGATCTTCCAAAAGGCTTTAGGCCTTAGAAATTGCATCCCATAGACATTAAGAAGAGTAAGTGTACTGAATGGGGGCAATCAGTTTACTATTGAGGATTCCTCTGCCTCTTTTCACATCTCTGTTCGTATGAAACCCAGCTGCTGAAGCTCAGTGCAGGGAAAAGAGCACAGAAGTAGGTAAGACCTATTGCTACCACCTGGAAAACTCCTCTGCTCATGGTAGGCTTATTTTATTTTTCTTGTTGGTATTCCAACAGTTCTGTGCCAAGTAATCCCAGATATTAACATTCCTGTGTCCACACTATGAACAGTATAGAACTGCTTATAATCCTAATGTAAGAACACATTTAGTTATAGGACACAATCAGTAAAAATCATCATGTCACATTCTCTTCCTTTTGAACAGTTCTGACTCATTCATCGATATAAAACCCTATGACCCCTCCCAATGCATAACTTTCATCACTGTCTTACTTCAGTTTACATGCCCTTGAAGCAGTTCTTCTAAGCTCATTGGTATATGTTATGAATATAAGAAAATGTATTGATAATCCCCATACTTACACCTTTATAACTCCCACAATCATTTTATTCCTTATTCTACTTTTGCCAGGAAGAATGAGCTGAGCTTCTGTGGGCTCTCTCGCTATCCAATACTCAGGTTTTTAAACCTTGTTGAAGTAATATAAATTCCTGTTGTGATTCTGATTTTTGAAATTTAAATTCAATTAATTAACATATAATGTATTATTTGTTCAGAGGCAGAGGTCAGTAATTCATCAGTCATATAATACCCCCTATTCACTACCATTCAACACATGTCCTCCTTAATGTCTTGTGATTCTGTTTTCATCAAAGTTTTAAAAGGATCTAGCTAACTGCAACATAGCTTTTTTTTTTTTTTTTTTTTTTTGTCCTTGATTCTGCTTCTCAGGAAGGCATTGTGATGTGGTGCCCAGGACTTTGGAGACAGACACACACTTGGTGCCCTCCGGCTCTGCCGCTAAAGCAACATAGCTTTTTTTAACCAAAAAATATTTCTTATTCTTTTTGTAGTTTCATGGTACTCTGTTTCCTAGGTATACCATAATTCAATTAACAAATCTTTTATAATTACAAATCATGCATTAAAAATAACTTTATGTATAAGCATTTTAATATTTTTGCCAGTATATCAGACAGATGGAAATCTAGAAATTTAAGAAAGGGTAAATACATGTATCATGTTGTTATATATTGGCAAATTTCCCTCAAAACTGATTGTACCATTTTATATACCCACAAGCGGTTTACAAGTGTTCTTTTTCCCCCACAGCCACATCAATAACATATGTCATCAAACATTTTATTCATATAATAAGTAAAAAATTACTCAAATTTGAATTTGAAGGAAATAAATTTTGAAGAATATGGAAGAAATATTTGAGTAAATTAGAGAAAATGGTGAATTTCATTCAGACTTCTGAGTTAATAGTTTAGGTGATTAGCAGCTGGTGATGTTTTATACTCTATTTTCTCTACTTGAAAGGTGCTTTCCATTTATTTTAAACAGAGCCATCTCATCTTTCAAGGTCTTCACTGTAATCCCTCAAGAACCATAAATTATTCTCTCCAACATGCATCTATTCCAATTTTATCAACAGATAAATTAAATTTTGAATACACTATGCTGTACTTGTTTTTACATGTTTCTTTCCCCCCAGTGTACCTGTAACTCTTTGAAAATGAAAACTGCACAAGTATTTGTTTTACATGACACAGGCAATTCCTGAAAAGCTTATGTTCTGAAAAAGTCTATATCGAAAATACTATGGGAAAATGGGTTAGGGCAGACCACTCAGAAAATATGGAACTCTGAAGCCAGAGTTTTAACAGAAACACAGCTGGTATGTGGAGAGACAACACAGACTGCTCAGACATGCAGTTCAGGAACACTGGAGGTTGCCACAGTAGTTATTTTTTTTTAATATAATTTTTTATTTTTTATAAACATATATTTTTATCCCCAGGGGTACAGGTCTGGGTAGGAGAAGAATCAATGAAACAAGATGGTATTGGGAGGGAGACAAACCATAAGTGACTCTTAATGCCACAGTAGTTATTTAACATGCATAATGACAGAATGAAAATGTCAGTGATGGTTTATTTAGTAAAAGAGTATTTGGTGCTGAGATAACGCAGATGGTGTGATGCTCTGAACCAGTGGGGCAGCCCTTATATGGTCATGAGAGTCACTGCCACTTGCCAGGAACCAAAAGCTGCACAAAACAATAGATGCTCCTCTTTGTGAATGAAGCCTCAAGCACAAGCACACCTCTAAAACTTTCTTGAAAACAACTAAGGGATGCCAAGGTCTTATGACATCTGTTTCAGTGTTGAAAGTTATTACTTTATCTATTCTGGTTTGCTTTGCCCAATACAAACTTTACATTATGATGAAATTATTCTCCAATTTTTCAATAGTATATGAAAGATGAATAAATGAATGGGTAATCCAGTTGAGAAGTGGTGGTGACTTGGAATAGAGAATGTAATTTATCAGGTTTCAGTAGAAATTAATTCTAAATAATTTTTAGAGGAAGAATTGATAGGATATGTTGGATTGCATGTGAAAAAACACAATGCTCAAGAAAGAAGATCTGATTCTAGAGCAAGACCAGTTCCTGTAGTAGAGTACAGGTATTCTGAAAGTCTAGAGGAGATCCATAAAAGAAGTATGAAAGAGATTTTTTCCCCCAGAAAGTTCAAGCCTTTTCCTTTGTATTCCTGTTATGAACCTCTTTTCACCTTTTAGAAACATCTTCCCCAAACTTGCAGTAACTGATCTTGCCTTGGGACCAGCTGCTTTCATCAGGTTATCCAAGAACCATATATGGTAGCCAATGACTCAAGTGCAAGTGACTTACTAAGGAAAAACCATTAAATTAGTGGTAAAAATAAAGCAGGAATGGAGAAGAAACTAAGCAAACATATAATTTGGGGTGCAATCCCAGACTAGCCTAATCCAGCAGGGAACTCCAGAAAATAAATAAAGTTTAGTTTGTTCTGCTTTGTGTCAGAAGAAGTAGGCTTCTGTACTTCCATTCCAGTCATCTACTGGCTCCTGGCAAACTGGGAAGTAGGGAAGAGTGAGAATTAAAACTCCTAGGTGCCACTCTCTCCCAGTGCCCTGGGGAAATTCTTCTGAAGGTCTCAGGTACAAGCTATTAGAAGTAAAGCTTTCAGCTGTTGACAAAGGATGCTCAGAGATGGTCAAAATGACCAAGGAAGATTGAAGAGAAACTCCAGCAGTGTCTACTATAGTCTGCCCTTCAGAAGTGCTATTCATCATCTGAGTGTTTTTATCAAGAAAAAACTCCTAAGTCTCTAATCCAAACATTAAAAAATGGTCATTGAAAAAAAATTAACTACTGAAATCCTAGATCTAGAGCTCCATTCAACATAAATCAACATATCCAAGTTCAACATCTACCAAACAATGTGAATTCAGATACATTTATTTTTTCCAGTTGAGTAGTTTGAATCAAACACAAAAATCCAAGCTCATCTCCCAAGATATGCATTGGTCATCAGAAACAATGGAGTCAAACACATAAGTATGAAATAAATATTTTCTTATTTAACTCATCATTTTCAAGACATCTTTATTTTTCACAATAAGAACCACGCACCATTATAAAGGGCAATGATAATTCTTTTACTTCACCTTCCACTTTTACAGAGGCCCCTTTGGGGTTTCTGGGACTGAGAAAATAGCCCTTGATGATTAATTTATATTTTTTGAAAGGCTTTTGTCTTAGATAAAGACATAGCTGAAATTTTGGGATTGCTGCTCATAACTTAATTAAATTGTAATCCAAGTTCCTACTCAGAGTTATGTCCAGGGAAATGGGAAATAGTGGTGCTATTTTTGTAGCTTCATCGTTTTCTCCTAGTTACATATCCATCACAGTTGTAATTTTTTTTAAGATTTCACTTTTTATTTTTATTTTTTATATTAATTTATTTATTTTCAGCATAACAGTATTCATTATTTTTTCACCACACCCAGTGCTCCATGCAATCCGTGCCCTCTATAATACCCACCACCTGATACCCCAACCTCCCCCCCCCACCACCACTTCAACAGACTATGGACCCTGAAAAACACAGTTGTAATTTTACATTTTTATATGGTTCGTTCATATCTGTCTTCCCATTTAAACTGCATGTTCCATGAGGACAAGAACAATGTTTGTGAAATTTCCTACTGAAATTCCACTGCCTTGTTCAATGTAAGTATCCAACTATTACTTGTTGACTGAAGGAACAAACATTTAAAATATACCTTGTGCATCTGCTCATTGGCCATTGAAGCCTGTAATACAGTTTTTCCTCCTCCAAATGCAAGTACTCAGTACCTGAGAAGAGAGAAAGGATAAGAGGAAGAATGGCAGAGAGAAGTCATGTAGCTATTTCTATTCTTACACTACTTTTGGTTGTAATTCCAAGTAAATATGGGAACTAACAGGAATTTATGTTATATACGAGACAGAGACAGGTTATCAGGGGGAGAGTAAATAGCTATTCTTTTTTATCCACTGAGTCACCTTTGTTGTCACTTTTGTTGGAAGTATGCTACACTTCCCTACCCCAAACTGCAAGATGAAAGCCATCCTAATTAATTGCAGTGGAAAATCTCAGGTCATGTAGTTGAAGAATGATGCAGAAGGTCAGTATTTTCAATATGGCTTGTACAAAAATTCACCCACATATTTGCAGGCACTATGCGAAATACTAGGCAAAAAATAATGAAGAAATCAGATATAGCTACCACTTTCAGTAAGAAACATGCAATAAAATTTCTATTTCAGAAGAACTATAAGAAATGTTCAGAGATACATTGGAGTCTTTGGATGAAGCCCTAATTAGCTTGGGGAAATTTTATCTCAAAGCATGAACATAATCTTATCCCTCAACTTCAATCTTATTCCAGAAGGATTAAGACTTTAAGACTGTTAGTCAGACTTCCTTATTTTCATTTTAATCAGGAACTAATAGCTCCTCAACCAATGGCACCTCCAACCAACTGCTTATGGTTTTCATTAATATTCTCCACTTGGCTTAGACAATGATTAATGAGTTCTCCTCTCCATGCCTGAAAACTTCTGACTCCAGGTCAGAAACACTCCCAAAGAATCAGCCCAGTGAGAATCAAAAGTGTGGGGAGATGTAAAAGAATACTGGTATGATAGAAATGAAATCACGGTCTTAAAGTGATGCTTGCACTCCCATGTTCATTGTAGCATTTTCACAATAGCAAAGACATTGGAACAACCCAAGTGTCCATTTACAGATGAAAGGATAAAGAAAGTGTGATATTTGTATAGATAGATACAATGGGATATTCATCAGCCATAACAAAGAAGGAAATCCTGCCATTTGGACAACATGGATGGACCTCAAGGGCATTATCCTAAGTGAAAGAAAAAGACAAAAACAAAGAAAGAAAAATACTGTATGATCTCACTTAAATGTGGAATCTGAGAAAACCAAACTCAAAGGAAAAGAGAGTAGAATAGCTTTTATCAGGGGTTGGAGTAGGGTGATGTTGGTCAGAGGGTACAAACGCAGTTATAAGATGTGTAAGTTGTGGGGTTCAAATATACAGCATAGTGACTATCATTAATATTACTGTGTTATATCCTTGAAAGTTGCAAAGAGAGTAGATATTAAATGTTTCACCATACACATATACAAAAAGTTAATTTTGTGAAGTCATGGACACGTTAACTAACTCTATTTTGTTAATCATTTCAATATATACATGTATTAAATTGTCACATTATATACTTTAAACAGTGTTATATGTCAATATGTCTCAATAAAGCTGAGGGGAAAAAAGAATACTGGCATGCTTTTCTAATCTCTTTCTGGTGCAAACCTCAAAGAATAGACAGACCCTAAGTTTTTCTCCCTTTGTTCTTGTAGCCTCATGAGTGTAGAAAAAGTTGGAGCTGCAGCAAAGATCTTCCTCCCTGTATGAGATTGCAGAACCTTCATGAATTTTTTACTCCTGGGAATTCCTCAAAACTCACACCTGTCAGAAAGTGAACCTATGACTTGACCTGAGGAAGAGGAAGCATTGGGGAAATCACTCTATTGCAGTAAACACCAGGGACCAAAATAGTCCTGAGACCCAGCCTGGGATCCTCTAGAGTGACTGACATAGGTCCAGCTCAGAGCTTCTTTGGAATGACTAATGCTGCACAACTCAGGGCTTCTTTACAGGAACTGACTCAGCCACGGCCTAGGATTTACCTGGGGTGTCTGATACAGCCCTGGACAAAGCTTCTTTGAGAATGTGACATGGCAGAACACCAGAGTTCACCACCAATGAGGACAGAGACAGGTACAACCCAGAGTACCTTTGAAATGATTGACACAGACACAATCCAGGGATTTTCTGAAATGATTTGCACAGATATAGCCATATTTTAGGACTCCCCTGGAGTTGCTTATTTGGGTATAGTCTCAGAGTACTCTAGAGCAGCTGATACAGACCAGGGGTTCTCTGGAATGTGAAACAAATTTCACTCACAGGAGGTAAGTAAAGAGCAAAGTGGACACAGCACAGACGAGCTCTCTTGTAAAGAGAATGATGGCTTATTACCAAGAAAATATATTTTCTTTGACATATTTCTAGGAAACAGGAAGGAAGATCAGAGGTCTCAGGTAAAAAAAAAAATCATGGAGTTTTATAAGACTTGACAAATTAAGTTATCGTGGAAAAGATAGAAAACACTGATAATATATGCATTGGCTTTAGAATGGTGGAAGCATCTGCCCATATATAATCTAATTTCACATGGTTAGGGTATCTATAATAATAGTCATATTACATTTGAGAAAACTGTAATTTGGAAAATGTCATGTCAGTAGCTCTGTGTCTCACAGCTAAAAAGTAAAAACCAGAACTTCAACTCTGAATTTATAACTCTAAAGTCCTTGCTGCTATAACTATGTGGCCCCAAACTATCATTTATGTGAGAGTTTCATGAAGTTTTTATTTATTTATTTGAGAGAGTGAGAGAGAAAGGGCAGGGTGAGGAAGGACAGAGGGAGACAGTCTGTCTTAAGCAGACTTCCTACACAATCCCAGGATCCTGAGATCACCACCTGAGCTGAAACCTGAATCTCAACCAACTGACCAACTGTGCCACCCAGGCACCCTAGTTTCACAAAGTTTTCATAGGTATATTATCTAGTTCTTTCTTGCTGAAACAGTGCATGGAATATCCAAGATGTTACCACAGAAAAGAGATACTCTGGATAGAAGTGTTGCTGGCCAGACCATCTCAGCTAAGTTTCTGTATAACTTCTGCTTCCATAGGTTTCTCTCCCCCTCTGATGGCTGCAAACACAACTACATTTATCCAAGGCGCTGTACTTACAAGACCAGTTGTAAAGCAGTAGCTAGATTATACTTCATTGATAACATCCTGACAACCACAATTACATGCATGAAACTACAGGAAGATTAGTTCTTTACAACAAGGTCCCAGCAACCTCCCCTTCACCATCTCTTCCCTGCTTAATAGAGGAAAACAAATCAAAATGTAAAAACTGAAGAGAAAGGTGAGAGAAATAGAAGAGAAAAAAAGGAAAGGAGATCAAAAAAAGGCAATACAAAGGGATGGTTAGAGAAGGATCAAGACAGAGGAAGGAAAATATATAGTGACAGCTGTGGGAGGGAGGCAAATGAAATGTTTTGAATCATGCGTTCATGTTGTTTTGTGCAGCCATAAGGGCCTAAGAAGAAGCATAAAGGAGCTGTTTCGGGGGACAGGAGAAAAGTGAAAGCCAAGCAAGTAGGGTTCTGAGCTCCCGCCCCTGGCCCTGTCCCTGTCCCTGCCCTTATTTATCCTCATTGGACTTAAATGTAGAGATTCTCTGTAGGATGTGGTTTGAAAGAAAATCTCCTTAACTGAGATTTTCTTTGATAACATCTGAACTTTTGGCCTGAGAACCCTTTCTGAGAGCCTTTCTAGCCTTTTGTTACATGGTGACCAGTGTCTAAGTAGTATCATCTGGTTATGTGTCATTAGGAAATTCTCAAACAGTAAAAAAAAAAAAAACTGTTTATTTATACCCAACTTGTGTTTTAAATGATTTAAAGTCACTGATAGGAAAAAAAAAAAAAAAAGATAGCTTTGCTAAATAGCCCAAAAAGTGGAGTTTAGAAAATTGGTGCCAACTCATTTTGGGATATAGTTTAAGTGATATGCTCCAGAGTCATGGCTCTGTCCTAGGAAAAGTTTTGATTAAATATTTGATGGGAGTGGACATCTGTGGCACAGTGAGTGATGCAAAGCTCTTATAATAAAGCTTTTAAAATAAGTTCTCAGAACAGAGCAAAACATTAAAAATAAATATATATTGAAAGACAAAACTGAATGTACCATCTGTAACACACACACACACTGTCAGAGGCCTTATACTTAATTGTAAGTTCAACTTGAGATGTTATAGCATCATTAAACTGCTCTATAAAATAATTAAATCATAGGCTACATTAATTAGCAAGCACTTATTAAGGACTCTGTTATGTACAAAAGATACAATGATGACTGAATAGATTTTTATTCCTGGCATTAATAATTAGATAATATAAATATATGCACACATATAAAATTGTGTAGTACTCTAATAAAGTTCTACCCAAAGTGTTATAAGAGGGTAGAATAATCCTTTTTTTTTTTTTTTTTTTTTTTTTTTTTTTTTTTTTGACAGAGAGAGTGAGAGTGTAGTGGGGTAGGGTGTCGTGGCAGGGGGCAGAGGAAGAGGGAGAGAAAGAATCCCAAG
This sequence comes from Mustela nivalis, assembly GCF_964662115.1. NCBI lineage: Eukaryota > Metazoa > Chordata > Mammalia > Carnivora > Mustelidae > Mustela > Mustela nivalis. The sequence continues at coordinate 69,201,474 of NC_139028.1, forward strand.
CAGTCTCCACTCTCCACATGGAGCCCAACTCAAGGCTAGATCTCACAATCCTGAGATCATGGCCTGAGCCAAAATCAAGAGTCGGACACTCAACTGACTGATCCACCCAGGCACCCTAAGAATAATCCCTTGATTACACCAAGGGAGCACAGGGAAACTTCACAAGAAAATGATGCTTCAGTTGAGACTTGTAAGATGAGAAGAAATTATACATAATTGCAGGAAGAGGTTTGCAAAAGCGGAGAGCCACATACACAAGGATAAGAAGGAGTGAGAGACATGATATATGTACACAACAGAAGGTACTTTTGTGTAACCAGAGCATCAGCTGTGTAGGGAAACACGCTACTGAAACTGGAAAAATAAAGCAGAAACCAGAGAAAAAGACCAGGGACAGTAGGCAGTGATTGAAAGACATTAAGCAGGTGAGTAACTTAATTGGAGTTGCTATCACATCACACACAAGTCAAGGATGGTTTGAAGAAAACCAGAATCCTGCAATATTAACAGGCCAGAGACAATAAAAGCCAGAATCTACAGGCAGTTGTGGTGGGGATGTAGATGATGACACTGAATTGGTGTTTAGGAGGAAAAACAATTAAGTTTGGGGGATGAATTAAAGGATTTTTTCCCAATTCCTGGGTCATGCAGCCAGGTTTGTCATTTCCTGAAATGAGGCAGATAAAAGGAGGCAGCTTGGCTTAACCCAACCAGGCGCTCCCTCAGGAGGCAGCTTGGGAAAGGGGAAGATGATGAGTGTAATTTATAACCCTTATTACTCTTTAAATCTGTGTAAGTTGTATGAGGCCGTATCATTGAGTATGTAGTCTTTGTATCTAAGTTCCTTCTGAATGGGGTTCACTGTGCCTACATTCTGTCTATACAGATATTTCCATGATCATTTTCCACATTGTGTTCGTTGTTCATTCATTTATTCAATAACAATTTACTGGGTATCTACTTGTTAGGAATTGCAATGAAAAGTTGCAAACAGTTTCTACTGTCAAGTAGTATGCCATCAGAGTATGGAGATGGAGATATAAATTAATGATTATTTTAGTACTAGGACTATGAAAGTGGTATTCTAGCTCTCCAGTATTGCTAATACCTTTCTGATCTTCTCTAGAAATTGTCTTGATTTTTGCTCTGTTACTACCATCCTGTGCCCAGAACTCCTGCTTGCTCTCACCTGTGAGCTCAGACTTTTTTCTGTTCTCAGAGTGGGTGAGTCATCTGATGGGTAAAGCCATGAAGCAGAGTTGCACTGCCCAGGAAGCATATCTTGATACCAAGACTTGCTGGCTGTCTAATCTTGGAGAAATTGTTCAACTTTTCTGTGCCTCCTCAGCTGTAAAGTGGGCCTCATAACAATCCCTATATCTTCAGTTTGTTGTGAGACTTCATGTAATGCAGAACACTTAGAATAGTGCCTGGCACTTATCTGGTGCTCATTAAATGTTAACACTTACTTGAAAATTGACAAAGTGTCAAAGTATTTATTTAAAAAAGCAATGTCCAGGTTGAGTTTTTCTTAAATGAATAGGAATCAGTAGGGGTGCCTGGGTGGCTCAGTGGGTTAAGCCTCTGCCTTCAGCTCAGGTCATCTCAGGGTCCTGGGATCAAGCCCCACATCGGACTCTCTGCTCAGCAGGGAGCCTGCTTCCCCATCTCTCTGCCTGCCTCTCTTGCCTACTTGTGATCTCTCTCTCTCTGTCAGGTAAATAAATAAAATCTTTTAAAAAAAAAAAAAGGAATCAGAAAAAATTATAAAATAGCATTTTCTCACTGTTTTCCCTCTTTACCTTCCTCCTTCCCTTACCACCCTGACTACACATCCTGAACCTGCTGAGCACTTTACTCAAATAGCTTCTGCTCAGGGAGGGCTTCCCTTCATTCCCCACACCCCGAATGCCTATCTCCTTCTCCACTCTTTTATTCTTCTCCATTGTTCTTAACACCACCCAACATATTGTACATCCTATTATATAATTTGCATATAATCTGTTTTCTCTGTTAGAAGATGAGGGCAGGGATTTTTTTTAATTTTTCTTATTAATGTTCTTTTAATCACCATACAGTACTTCACTAGTAGTACTAGTGATGTAGTGTTTCATGATACATTATTTGTGTATAAACACCCAGTGCTCATTGCAATACATGCCCTCCTTAATACCCATCACTAGGCTAACCCATCCCCACAGCCTCCTCTCCCCTGAAACCCTCAGTTTGTTTTCCAGAGTCCATAGTCTCTCATGATTTGTCTCCCCCTCTTGACTTCCCCCCTTCAATTTTCCCTTCCTTCTCCTAATGTCCTCCATGCTATTCCTTACGTTCCACATATAAATGAAACCATACGATAATTGTCTTTCTCTGCTTGACTTATTTCACTCAGCATAATCCCCTCCAATTCCATCCATGTCAGTGCAAATGGTGGGTACTCATCCTTTCTGATGGATGAGTAATATTCCATTGTATATATGATTCACATCTTCTTTATCCATTTGTGTGTTGAAGGGCATCTTGGCTCCTTCCACAGTTTGGCTATTGTGGTCATTGCTGCTATGAACACTGAGATGCACATACCCCTTCTTTTCACTACATCTGTATCTTTGGGATAAATACCCAGTAGTGCAATTGCAGGGTCATGGGATAGCTCTATTTTTAACTTTTTGAGGAACCTCCATACTGTTTTCCAACGTGGCTGTACCAACTTGCATTTCCTGCAACAGTGTAAGAAGGTTCTCCTTTCTCCACATCCTCTGTGGAGCATTTGTTGTTTCCTGTCTTGTTAATTTCTGGCATTAGAACTAGTGTAAGATGGTATTTCAATGTGGTTTTAATTTGAATTTCCCTGATTTCTGATGATGATAAACATTTTTTTTTCATGTATCTGTTAGCCATTTGTATGTATTCTTTGGAGATGTGTCTGTTATGTCTTCTGCTCATTTTTTTACTTATTTGGTTTTTTGGGTGTTGAGTTTGATAAGTTCTTTATAGATATTGGATAGCAGCTCTTTTTCTGTAATTTCATTTGTAAATATCTTCTCCCATTCTGTGGGTTATCTCTTAGTTTTGTTGACTGTTTCCTTTGCTTTGCAGAAGATTTTTCTCTTGATGAAGTTCCAAAAGCTCATTTTTGCTTTTGTTTCTCTTGTCTTTGGAGACATGTTTAAAAAAAAAAAATTGCTGTGACCTCTTTGGAGAAGAGTGTGGAGATTCCTCAAGAAATTAAAAATAGAACTTCCCTATGACCCTGCAATTGCACTACTGGGTATTTACCCCAAAGATACAGATGTAGTGAAAAGAAGGGCCATCTGTACCCCCAATGTTTATAGAAGCAATGGCCACGGTTGCCAAACTGTGGAAAGAACCAAGATGCCCTTCAACGGACGAATGGATAAGGAAAATGTGGTCCATATACACTATGGAGTATTATGCCTCCATCAGAAAGGATGAATACCAAACTTTTGTAGCAACATAGACAGGACTGGAAGAGATTATGCTGAGTGAAATCAGTCAAGCAGAGAGAGTCAATTATCCTATGGTTTCATTTATTTGCGGAGCATAACAAATAGCATGGTGGACATGGGGAGTTAGGAGAAGGGAGTTGGGGGAAATTGGAAGGGGAAGTGAACCATGAGATACTATGGACTCTGAAAAACAATCTGAGGGGTTTTAAGTGGTTGGGGGGTGGGAGGTTGGAGGAACCAAGTGGTGGGTATTAGAGAGGGCATGGATTGCATGGAGCACTGGGTGTGGTACAAAAACAATGAATACTGTTATGCTGAAAATAAATAAAAAATAGATTTTTAAAAAATGCTGTGGCCAATGTCGAAGAGGCTACTGCCTATGCTCTCCTTTAGGATTTTATTGGATTCCTGTCTCACATTGGGGTCTTTCATCCTTTTGAGTTTATCTTTTTGTGTGGTGTAAGAGAATGGCCAGGTTTCATTCTTCTGTATATAGCTGTCCAATTTTCCCAGCACCGTTTATTGAAGAGACTCTCTTTTTTTCCTTTGGGTATTTTTTCCTGATTTGTTGAAGATTAGTTGACCATAGAGTTGAGGGTCCATATCTGGGCTCTTTATTCTGTTCCATTGATCTATGTGTCTGTTTTGTCCCAGTATCATGCTGTCTTAGTGATCACAGCTTTGTAATATAGCTTGAAATCAGGCAACGTGATGCCCCCATATTTGTTTTTCTTTTTCAACATTTCCTTGGTGATTTGGGGGTTTTCTGGTTCCATACTAATTTTAGGATTGTTTGTTATAGCTCTTTGAAAAATACCATTGGTACTTTGATCAGATGGCATTGAGAGTACAGATGGCTTTAGGCAGCACAGACATTTTAACAATGTTTATTCTTCCAATTTGTGAGCATGGAATGTTTGTCCATGTTTTTGTGTCTTCTTCAATTTCTTTCATGAGTGTTCTGTAATTCCTCAAGTACAGATCCTTTACCTCTTTGGTTAGGTTTATTCCTAGGTATTTTATCATTTTTGGTGCTAATATAAATGCAATCAATTCCCTATTTTCTCTTCCTAGAGTTACACTGTTAATGTATAGAAAAGCAACTGATTTTGGTGCATTGGGTTTGTATCTTGTCACATTAATGAATTGCTGTATGAGTTCTAGTAATTTCGGGGTGGGGTCTTTTAGGTTCTACACATAAAGTATCATGTCATCTGGAAAGAGAGAGTGTGACTTCTTCTTTGCCAATTTGAATACCTTTTATTTCTTTTTTGTTGTCTGACTGCTGAGGCTAGGACTTCTAGCTCTAAGTTGAACAACAGTGACAAGAGCAGGCATCCTTGTCGTGTTCCTGAGCTTAAGGGAAAAGCTCTCAGCTTTTCCCCATTGAGAATGATAATTTGCCATGGGCTTTTCATAGATGGTTTTTATGAAATTGAAGAATGTTCCTTCTATCCCTACACTCTGAAGAGTTTTAATCAGGAAAGAATGCTGTATTTTGTCAAATGCTTTTTCTCCATCAAATGAAAGGATTATATGATTCTTGTCTCTTCTTTTGTTAATGTGTTCTATCACACTGATTGATTTGCAAATATTGAACCACCTTGCTCTCCAAGAATAAATCCCACCTGGTCATGATGGACAGTCCTTTTATTGTACTGTTGGCTCCTATTGGCTAGGATCTTGTTGAGATATTTGGCATCCATATTCATCAAGGATTCTGTAATTCTCCTTTTTGATGGGGTCTTTGCCTGGTTTTAGGATAAGGGTAATGCTGACCTCATAGAATGAGTTTGGAAGTTTTCCTTCCATTTCTATTTTTTGAAACAGCTTCAGGAGAATAGGTTTTATTTCTTCTTTAAATGTTTGGTAAAATTCCCCTGGGAATCCATTAGGCCCTGGACTCTTGTTTTTGGGGACATTTTTGATCACTGCTTCAATTTTGTTACTGGTTATTGGTCTATTCAGATTGTCAGTTTCTTCCTATTTCAATCTTGGTAGTTTATAGGTTTCCAGGAAGGCATCCATTTCTTCCAGGTTGCTTAATTTATTGGCTATAGCAGTCAATAATAATTTCTAATAATTGTTTCTATTTCCTTGATGTTAGTCGTGATCCCTTCCCTTTCATTCATAATTTTATAATTTTGGGTTCTTTCTCTCTTATTTTGGATAAGTCTGGCTAGAAGTTTGCCGATCTTATAAATTCTTTCAAATAATGAGTTTCTAGTTTCATTGATCTGCTCTACTGTATTTCTGGTTTCTTACTCATTGATAGCTGCTCTAATCTTTATTAGTTCTCCTACTTGATTTTGGTTTTATTTTTTTGTTCTTTCTCCAGTTCTTTTAGGTATATTCAGGAGTTTCCTCCTATTTGAGTGAGGCTTAGATGGGAATCTATTTCCCTCTTAGAACCACCTTTGAAGTATCCCATAGGTTTTGGACTGATGTATTTTTGTTCTTGTTAGTTTCCATGAATTAAGTTCTTCTCCTTCTCTTTTTTTAAGATTTTATTTTAATTCCAGTTAGTTAATGTACAGCATAATAGTAGTTTCAGGTATACATTGTGGTGATCCAACACTTGCATGCAATTTCCCATTTGACCCAAACATTTTTTAGCAGGATGGTCTTTAGCTTTCACGTGTTTGAATTGTTTTTAATTTTTTTTTTTTTCCGGTGATTGAGTTCCAGTTTCAAAGCATAATGGCCTAAAAACATGCAAGGAATAATCTCAGTCTTTTGGTATCAATTGAGATTTGATTTGTGACCCAGTATGTGGTTTATTATGGAGAAAGTTCTGTGTGCGTTTGAGAAGAGTGAGAATTCTATTGTTTTAGGTTGGAATGTTTTGTATATATCTATGAAGTCCATCTGGTCCAATGTGTCAAAGCTCTTTTTTTGTGTGTTGTTGTTGTTGGTCTTCTGCAGATATGATCTTTCTATTGCTGAAAGTGGAGTTTTGAGGTCTCCTACTATTAAAGTACTATTGATGATATGTTTCTTTATTTTGGTGAGCAGTTGGCTTATGTATTTGGCTGTTCCCATGTTAGGGGCATAGATATTTACAATTGTTAGATCTTCTTATTAGATAGACCCTTTAAGAATGATATAGTGTCCCTCTGTATCTCTTACTACAGTCTTTAGCTTAAAATCTAATTTGTTTGATGTGAGAATTGCTACCCAAGCTTTCTTTTGAGATACATTGGCATGAAAAATTGTTTTCCATCCCTTCACTTTCAGTCTGAATGTATCTTTAGGTTCAAAATGAGTCTCTTGTAGACAGCATATGGATGGGTCTTCCTTTTGTAGAACCTCCCCCTTAATATTTCTTGCAGGGCTGGCTTGGTGGTCACATATTCCTTTAGTTTCTGCCAGTCTTGGAAGCTCCTTGTCTCTCCATCCATTCTGAATGACAGCCTTGCTGGATAAAGAACCCTTGGCTGTCTGTTATTCTCATTTAGTACCTGAATATGTTTTGCCAGCCCTTTCTGGCTTGCCAGGTCTCTGTGGACAGGTCTGAAATTATTCTGATGTGCCTCCCACTGTACATAAGAAATCTTTTCCACCTAGCCACTTTCAGGATTGTTTTCTTGGATCTAAGATTTGTGAGTTGTACTATTATATGTTAGGGTCTTGGTCAATTCTCAATGATCTTGGGAGGGGTCCTTTAGGGCAGAGAATTTTGTTTGTTTTATTTATAGATGTATTATCTTCAGTACTTAGAAGAGTGTCTGGTACACAGAAGATAATATTAATGAATCAATTATGCTTTTCTTTTAGGAATTGAAAAATAAGGACTACAGTGAGTTTGGGAAGTAAGTTAGACAAGAAGTAGACTTTGAAGGATAGATCTGCATTATATCATAATAACTATAATGGTTAGCATTTATGGTTAGCATGTGTTATGTATCAGTCATCATGCAAGTGCCTTAGATGTATTACATCATGTAAGTTTATAGTCATCAGAATTTCAGGGTCCCAATTTTGAAGTTTAGTTATTGATGTACTGATTAAACCTTCTGCTTCTTTCTCACAGGATTTAATATTATTAGTCTGCCTATTTGAGTGAGTCTTTATTAACATGATACACTTGAGTTCATATTTCTTGAAAGTCAAGACACAAGTCAACCAACAAAAGCTGATCAAAGGGTTTATATGTAATACATCTGGATTCCTTCTTTGGTCTGACACTGTCTTGAGTCTGTGTTCCCTTTTATCATCATATACAACTTATCAGTAATATTTAACCTAAAATCAGAATAAACCACAGTCTCTATATTCCACATCTCCTTTAAACTGACATATTCTGAGATGGGAAATGAAGAAATACTCTAATATATTGAAGATTCCTCTGGTATACTGAAACCATTGTGAATGTGGGCTGCTTGAGATTAAGGTACATTCAGGTCTCGCCTAAGGGATCATTAGTAACTACTGGTTCACTTTCCTTGACTTTCTCTTTCCTACTCTCATTTTGCAGAAAATATATCCTGGCTGACCTCACCACCTTTCATTGTGCATTAAGACCCCTCTCTTCAGAAATGCTTAGCATGACTTCCATTTTAGTACCACTGATTATTGAAGAAAGGGTAGGAGTCCCAAAGGGAACCTATGATTTTGAACATTCTCTACAGAGCTAAGAAAAGTCAAGGAATGTGTAGATATATATGATGTGCCTCAGTTCAGTCTAAAACAGGTTAGGATTCTTCCAAAATATTGTGACTCCAAAGGAGAAGCTTTTTTTTGAAGGTATAGCTTTTGATTGCCAATCACTATAACAAGAAAGGTAGAGAATGAGGCCATACATTTTCTTTCTAAGGGTATAATAGAGGTCTAAATAACATATGGAGACCTCTACCTTCCTGGAGAATGAATGCCAATGAAATCCTAGGCAGAAGAATGACGTGGGAAAACTGGACAATTGTCAGTGAGTTTGTTCTTGTGAGCTTTTCAACCTTGTCTTCTGAGCTACAAGCTCTACTGTTTCTCCTTTTTTTAACTATTTACCTGGTTACCCTAATGGGCAATGTTCTCATCATCTTAGTCACTACAGCTGACTCAGCTCTACAAAATCCTATGTACTTCTTCCTCAGGAACTTGTCCTTCCTGGAGATAGGCTTCAACTTGGTCATTGTGCCCAAGATGCTGGGAACTCTGATCATCCAAGATACAACCATCTCCTTCCTTGGCTGTGCCACTCAGATGTATTTCTTCTTCTTCTTTGGGGCTGCTGAGTGCTGCCTCCTGGCCACAATGGCATATGACCGCTATGTAGCCATCTGTGACCCTTTGCGCTACCCAATCATTATGAGCCGCAGAGCCTGTGCCCAGCTAGCAGCTGCCTCCTGGTTCTCAGGTTTTCCAGTGGCCACCGTGCAAACCACATGGATTTTCAGCTTCCCTTTTTGTGGCCCCAATAGAGTGAACCATTTTTTCTGTGATAGCCCCCCTGTCATTGCACTGGTGTGTGCTGATACCTCTCTGTTTGAACTGGAGGCTTTGACAGCAACTGTCTTATTCATTCTCTTCCCTTTCTTGCTAATCCTGGGGTCCTACGTCCGAATCCTCTCCACTATCTTCAGGATGCCATCAGCTGAGGGGAAACGCAAGGCCTTCTCCACCTGCTCCTCCCACCTTCTGGTTGTCTCCCTCTTCTACAGTACTGCCATCCTTACATACTTCCGACCACGATCCAGCACCTCTCCTGAGGGCAAGAAACTGCTATCACTGTCCTACACAGTTGTGACTCCAATGTTGAACCCCATCATCTACAGCTTAAGGAATAGTGAAGTTAAGGCTGCACTGAAGCGAGTCATCCACAGGACCCTGGGCCCTCAGAAACTATGACTGACTGTGATGCAAACCAAACGAGTGGAATGCAAGGAGATAGGAAAGGACTCCTCAAGTATGTTTTAGTGCCTCCTCATTCTAAGAGCTATGATATATCCACTAGAATTTTGGACTTTACTAGGATCTGTTTCTGAATGAAAGAACATGAGCAATGAAGGAGAACTTCTAAAGGCCTGGGTCCATAGGACTGGGGGACCAACATATCTGAGGATACTGCTAATTGACACAAATTGGGAACTGATCTGAAGGTTGACAGTTGTAGTGAGAACACTACAATTTGCATTATGTACTTGTTTTAACTTTTCTTGAACTTCTTCAACCATGTCTTTTTAGAACTTCCTGCTTTACATTATCTATGTTTCCAAACTTCCCCTGAAACTTTCAAGGATCTTTTTTGCTTACAAGATAAACTTATGACAATGGTAATAATAAGCGGTAGAGTTTTGTGTCATTCTTTCACTCATTTTTGGAACTCAATTTCTTTTTTTTAATTACTTTTTAAATTTCTTTTCAGTGTAACAGTATTCATTATTTTTGCACCACACCCAGTGCTCCATGCAATATGTGCCCTCCCCAATACCCACCACCTTGTTCCCCCAACCTCCCACCTCCCACCCCTTCAAGATCTTCAGGTTGTTTTTCAGAGTCCATAGTCTCTCACTCAATTTTAATACATTTTTATTCAACATTCAGCATGTGTCAGACCCTGTTTAGGACCTGAAGACACAGTGCTGAAGAAAATAGACAATTTTATTACCTTGTGGAATTTATATTCTAATGAGAAAGAAAATAAAGTCATACTTAAAAAATTCCCCTGGCTTATAAAGTACCCATGTACTACTAGGCTAGCAAATAAGGACTTCTTCCTCTGCTACCGTGATTAGTCTGTGCCTCATCTGGCGAAAGACTACTCCACACAGACACCACCTCAATCTCAAATTATTCACCTTGGATATGAGAATTGTTTGACAGAAAGGGTGTGAGGAATACCAAGCTAAGTGGACAACATTCTAGGAAACTGCTGTGAATAACCCAGAGATTCTTTGTTTACTAGATGTTATGCAGTCATATTAGGATTAGATGAAACTAGCTGCCCTTCTTAAACTTGCCTATCACTCTAGCAGCCCCTTTTCCTGATTTTGTCCATTGAATATAGGCCAACTCTGGATTCCTTAAAAATAGCAGACTTGGGGTGTTGATACCATATATAGGTGTGAATTATTCATAACAATTTATTGATATTTAACAGAATAAAATAGCATTTACTGCATAGGCATGTCCTCTCCACAAACTCTATAAATAACTCTAACTCTGTGTGCCAAGGAAGTACCAGGACCAGTTCAATCTCCCACACAGGGTACCCTTCACTTCTCATGTATCAAGGGCTCTACAAAAGCAGCACATTCTGAATTATCACTACAAGAATTTGTAAATGAAAATGTAGATATTGGGGTTCTGTTTGGATGATAGCAGTCACACAACAATGCAGATTGACACCATTATACATTTATAATCTCCAATTTTAGCCAAAATTTCATTACTCCTTCACATGTATTTTACTTGTTCTTTTATGGTAGGCAGAATAATGGTCCCCCAAAGATGTCCATATACTAAACCCCAGGACTTATAAACATGCTACCTAACCAGAATAAGGATTGTGTAGACAGAATTAAAATAAGTAACTTCAGATGGGGTTGTTATCCTAGATTTTCTTTGGAATACCGTAACAAGAAATTAGAAGGTAGGTAGAGAATGACACTGAAATATTTATTCCTGTGGCTTTCCTGCCTCCATACACTTATGTCCACAACCCCTGTCTCAAGGTTTTCTCTGTGGAGCTACCCTCTCCAAGTCCTAAGTTGTCCTTCAGGCCCAGGATTAGTACAAGCTTCTTTCTCACTCTTGCTAGCCCTGGGATGTCACTATTTCTGGTTACTTTCAGAATCCTGTCTTTATGTTAATCTGATAAATAAAATATCCTTGTCCCTAATAAGAGTATGAGAAGACAGCAGAACTCATATATTCTCTTCATTGTACCCATGCTCTTCAATACCCACTTCAAACATACATAGATGCATATGATGCCCCACATACATCTAGCATCTAGCTCATAGTAAGTGGTTAATGCTTGCTAATGTATTGATTGTGTGATAATGCAAAGAGATTCAGAAATACCAAAAGGTAAAAAGTTGGAATAGGATCTGGGATAGATTGATAGTAATATTGAACATGATAAAAAAAAAAAAAAGATGGATTTTATAGGTTCCAGGGTTTATAAAATATGAATTTTTCTTTCAGGATTTCCTAACTCTTATGAGCTAAAACCACCAAGAAGGAAGGAGACACTCCTTCTACTGGTCCATGAGTAATTCTCTTTCTTCTTTTACAAAGAAAGTGCTTCATGAAGGATGAAGGGTAGGTCCAAGACAAAGCCCAAAGATAAGAATCTTACCGAATTCCAATCTTGCTGAGGCAACTACTCAGCAAGTCTTCTAAGTAGGGAGAACAAAGACGTCCTCACAGTCAGTAACAGATTTCAAGCCTGCATGAGAAATTTCCTTGTTGCTACTTTCTTCAGAGCTCCCTTCACATCCTTGTTCCTCAGGCTATAGATGAGGGGATTAAGCATGGGTGTCACCATTGCATAGAACACAGACACCAGTTTTTCCTGTTCTTTGAAAGTGAAAGTCTTTGGTGTCATGTAAGTGACAATTGCTGATCCATAAAAAAGGATGACCACCAGGAGGTGGGAGCCACAGGTAGAGAATGCCTTGAGCCTCCTCACAGCTGACTTCATCCTCACCACAGTCACTATTATGTGGCTATAGGACACCAGAATTAGGGAAACAGGTATGAGGAGAATCACGACACCCATGAGGAAAATGGCCATCTCTGAAGTGCGGGTGTCTGTGGATGCCAGGATCAACAGTGCAGGAGCCTCACAGAAGAAATGAGCAATACTATTGCTGCCTCGATAGGGTAGCCTTAATACAAAAGTGGTATCCACCACAGACACCAGAATGCCACTGGTCCATGATCCTGCAGCCAGCTGGACACACAACCTCCAAGTCATGACGCTAGAGTAATGCAGAGGGTTGCAGATGGCCACATACCGATCATAGGACATCACTGCCAAAAAGGCACACTGTGTGCATCCAAAAATGAGGAAGAGTATAAGCTGAGCTGCACAACGTGTGAATGAAATGACCTTCTTCCTGGATAGCAGGTGGACTAGGGCCTGAGGAATGATGTTGGTAGAAAAACAGAGGTCAGCCAGAGATAAGTTGCAGAGGAAAAAATACATGGGTGTGTGAAGCCGCGAGTCAGCCTGTACAAGGCACATGAGAAGCAGATTTGCAAGCACGGTGACCAGGTAGACACCCAGGAATACAATGAATAGCAGCTTCTGCGTGTGGGAGTCATCAGAGAGTCCTAGAAGGAGGAATTCGGTCACCTGTGTCTGATTTGATTGTCTCATAGTTTGTCTCTTTTTTCAGTAAGAAGTCACCACATGCCACATTGGGGAGGGTATGTGCTTTGGTGAGTGCTGTGAAGTGTGTAAACCTGGTGATTCACAGACCTGTACCCCTGGGGATAAAAATATATGTTTATAAAAAATAAAAATTAAAAAAAAAAAAAGAAGTCACCACATGCCAAACATAAGTCCATAAAGCCTAAAAGTTTATACAAATCAGATTCAGAGGGCTTTAGAATTTCCTTCAATCGCTACCAGCCATTCCAACAATCCCCTTTATGTAGAGAGGATCATGCTGCTTTAGTTGGAACATTTTCTGTGTTGCAAAACTTAATACTTTAAGGAAAGTGCATTTATTTTCAGTATCATCTGCAAATGTAAAGTAGATCAAAAGAATCATCTTCTTTATGCTGAATATGAAATATCTAATAATAAAAAGATTCAATTAATCTATAAAGTATTGGCACTATAATCAATTAATCTATAAAGTATTGGCATTTAATTCCATTTTATTATCACCTAAAACCCTTAAGTCTTGTGCTGCTATTCCCTGTTTTATGATGGTATAGTTTTTTTTTTTTTTTAATTCTTTGGGCATATGACTGTTCTTTCTTCCTTCAAAAGACAGACACTAAAGTATAGGAAATTTTTTAAAAAGCCAAAGTACCTTGAAGAACTGACATTTTGTTTGGAGAAAATAACCTGTTCCAGACAGAGCTGGGAAATCAAGGAATAATTGGGTAGTATGCCATCACCTCTTTGGCAATCCCATCCCAAGCTATGGCTGGAGCTCCCAAATATCAATCTTAACCATCAGCAAACTTCTAAAATAGCAGACACACCATCACAATATTCTCATCTGAAGTTACCAGATTGACAAGTTTTCTGTGTTTAAACAACACTAATCCACCATCTCTAACCCATCATCCCTTACTGCCTTGCATCATCAGCCTACTCCTCCCAGAGATGGAAAACAATCTTTCTCAGTTTTGTGCCCTTTTATAGACATGGGGTAGTGATTTATTTGGTCAATTAGCATTAATTAAGTAAGGTAAATAAAAATAATTTGATCATATGGTTTAGTAGAGTTCTTTAACAAGTCTACCACATTCTGATGTCACTAAGAAGGCAACATAGGTTGTTCCTGACCTTTCCTCATCACAAGAAGAACAACCAACAACTAACTATTCAAGAATAAGATACCACTGAGAAGCAACCTCTGCACCACAGAGACTGAGGTATGGCATTAGAAAGGTAAGAGAAGCAGCTACACATTGACTGCATTGTTCTTCCCCAAACCAGTGCAACATCATGTGGACAGATCTCTCCTGAGCTTCCTATTCCCCTAGTAGTAAGAGAAACCCCAAGGGAGACAATCTGCACTGCCCCAACACTGTGGATTGCTTTGCTACAGGAGCTCTTGCACTGATCTCACACCATAAGGACTGCAGGGGAATCAATGGGACTCAACCACCAGGGATCTGATTGTGATAGAGAAGACGGGAGGGACTTGCAACGATCAGCACACAGATCTTTGCAGATGAAATTCATATTTGCAGTGCTCAGGGACTAATCCCAACCAGCAGTTTTGCTCATCATCTCACCAACTCAGAGATGCACTCTGATCACAGAGAACAATGTGGGGTTCAGATCTCAAAGGGGTTTTGCTAATTCTAGAGCCTTGTTTGTCCATTCCCAGGAAGGGAGCTGAATTACAACCCTACCTGCTGCAAAGAGCGTCTTCTGACCACATCTGACCAGAAGAGCTGAGGACAATTCCTGGAAGCAGTACCAGCCTAGCAGTGCTCAAAATGAGATATGGGTGGGAATACCTGATAGCACCCAGAGCAAAACCAGTACCTGTGGAATATTCCTGTGCCCCACACAGGCAGAGGCATTAATTCATAGCCTATGCTGAAGGTAGTAACCCCTCCCAACTGGAGAGCCTTCCTGAGAAATTGAGAGTAGCCTGGAGTGGCTTGACCCCCTCTCAATGTGGCAAGAAACCTAGGACATAGCCCCACCTATTGTCAAGAATGTCTTCTGGCCCCTTCTGACTGGAAGGGCTGGGGACAACTCCTGGAAGCAGTGCAGCCTAGGGACACTCAAGCTAAGAGGCAGGTGCACAGAACTGAGAGTTTGCAGGGCAAAGCCAGTGGTTCTGCTCCATCAGAAAATTTGTGGTATGTAAAGGCAACAAGGATAAATACCTAGTAGTGCAATTGCTGGGTCATAGGGTAACTCTATTTTTTCTTTTTTTTTTTTTTTAAAGATTTTATTTATTTATTTGATAGAGAGAGATCAGAAGTAGATGGAGAGGCAGGCAGAGAGAGAGAGAGAGGGAAGCAGGCTCCCTGCCGAACAGAGAGCCCGATGTGGGACTCGATCCCAGGACCCTGAGATCATGACCTGAGCCGAAGGCAGCGGCTTAACCCACTGAGCCACCCAGGCGCCCCAGGGTAACTCTATTTTTAATGTTTTGAGGCATGTGTTGTAATGAGCACTGTTTTAAGCAACAACATTATAACATTCGCTTATAACATTTGTTATAAGCAACAAATGAATCATTTAACACTACATCAGAATCTAATGATGTTGGCAAACTGAACATTAAAAGAAAAAAAAAGATGACAAAGAACTTAGCCAGCTTTAGGAGCTGCTCTCCCACTGTGCTCAGTCAAAAAATCTAATTTGTAGCCCCACTCATCACTGAATACAGCCTTCAGCTTGTCCAGCCAAAGAACCTAACCAGAGCATATTGGAAGCTGCACAGCCCATCCACCAGACCTACACAGAATGGCACTATAGGAGAGAGAACATCTGCGGCTTCCCTCAACTACAGAGCAAAACTGGTGACCTCACTTGACCAGAGAATTCAAGGCACACTCTGGCTTGACTGGAGTCCTTAAACAATGAGTTGTCCAGGCTTTGGGTTCTGTCCTGTTTCCCTGCCAAGAAAGCTATTTCATATATTATTATTGAATATAGTACCCAGTCCTGTTCTTCTAGTAGGACTAACCAAAGAATCCAGGCAACCACAGAACCCATCCTACAGCCTCACTTAGGCAGGGAACTAAGACAGCAGTCCTACTCAATTGTTCTCAGCCGATGGCATACCTCCATGACATTAAGAATGAAAGAAGAGAATCATATGACCATCTCAATAGATACAAGAAAAAGGATGTGACAAAATTCAACATCCATTTGTGATAAAAAAAAAATTCTTAACCTGTTATGGATAGAAGTATCATATCTCAGTATAAGAGGCCACGTGTGACAAGTCCACAGTTAGCATTGTACTTAATGGTGAACAGTTGAAAGATTTTGTCTAAGATCAGGAACAAAACAAAGGTGCCCACTCTCAGCACTCCTATTCAACATGGTACTAGAAGTCTTTACAAGAAGAATCAGGCAAGAAAATAAAAGGTATCACAATTGGAAAGGAAGAAGTAAAACTGTATTTGCAGGTAATATGATTTTATATACATAGAAAATTCTAAAGACCAAATCAAAAGAAAAAAAACCTGTTATAGCTAACCAATGAATTCATTAAAGTGGCAGGATACAAAATTCATGTACAAAACAGTAGCATTTCTATATGCTATCAACAAATTTTCTGAAAAAAATCCCAATTACAATAGCATCAAAAACAATAAAATATTTAGAAATAAATTTAACTGAAAATGTGAAAGTTTTCTACTATAAAAACTATAAGATATTGATGAAAGAGATCAAAGACACAAATAAATGGAAAGCTATCCCATACTCATGATTGGAAGAATTAACACTGTTAGTATCTCAGTACTACTAAAAGTTATCTACAGATTCAGTGCAATCCTTTTTGAGAGTCCAAAGGCATTTTTACAGAAGTAGATAAAACACTCCTAAAATTCATATGGAAACACAAAAGAACCCAAATAGCCAAAGAAAGTCTGAGGAATAAGAACAAAGTGGGAGATGTCACACATCCTCATTTCAAGCTGTCTTATAAAGCTATAGTCATCGGAACAGTAAGGTACTGGCATAAATACAGACAGATAAACCAATGAAACAGAATTGAGAACCCAGAAATAAACCCCAAAATACACAGACAACTAATATTGGATGAGGGAACAAAGAATGCTCAAGGAAGGAAAGACAGTCTCTTCAATCAATGGTATTGAGACAATTGGATACTCACATGGGATAGAATGAAATCAGACTCACAAAAATTAACTTCATATGAATTAGACTTAAAATTTAAGTCCTGAAATAAGGAAACCCCTATAAGAAAACATAGGAGTAAAGCTCCTTGACATCCATCTTGGTAATCAATCTTTGGATAGGACACCTAAAACATAAGTGACAAAATAAAGAATGCATGAGAATACAACAAACTAAAAAGATTCTGTGAGAATACATCAAACTAAGAAGCTTCTGCAGAGCAGAACAAACCATGAACAAAGTGAAAACCAAATATTTGCAAACCATATACCTGATAAGGGATTAGTATACAGAATATATGAAGAACTTGCACAACTCATTAGTAATTAGGGAAACCACAGAGACATATATCACTGCATGCTTGTTAAAATGGCCATCATAGGGATGCTTGGGTGGCTCAGTTGGTTAAGCATCTGCCTTTGGCTCAGGTCATGATTCCAGGGTTCTGGGATTGAGGCCTTCATCTTTGGGTCCCTTGCTTGGTGGACAGTCTGCTTCTCCCTCTGCCTGCCCCTCCCCCTGCTTGTGTGTGTGCGCTCTCTCTCTCTCTCTCTCTCTCTCTCTCTCTCTGACATATTTTTGCTGTATATAATACCTTTATTCAGACATATGCTCACGACTAGAGTTAGCATTAATTTCCCTTGAACATTCATCACACTGTGGATCAAATGTCATTGGCCAAGCTTACGCTTGGAAAAAAGACCCAGCTCCTGAGGCCAAAGAATCTTAGCTAGGAGGAGCCAAATCTAACTAATAAAGAATTGCTTCTAAAGAAAAATGTAGTCTATGGCTGAAATAGCTGGTATAAAATAGATTTTGAGACCACATGCTATTTTATTAGGTACTTCAGAATTACCATCCATCTAAGTGGAAGGTATTACCTGGTTAGTTCTTGGAGTCTCCTTAGGTCCTTTAGACTTTGCTTCTCTCTCCATTGCACACCCTTCCTAGACTAGAAATTAATGCATGTCTCTAATCTCAGGGAAAACTAGATGGTAAGTGAGTATACTCCGTTTTAATGAAAAGAGAGAGTGAGGGCATACAACTGAACACTTCTCACAGAGTTTTAAGTGATGCCTATATTAGTGGTTAACTTAATGGAAGGGCAGCTACAGGATATTGCTGATTCTATACCTTCAACTGGCTAACAACTACAGGTTTTTAAATATTCCATTTAGTAAAAGTATTATCCAGAAAACCCTCCTTTCTGACCCACACGTTTCCCATTTCCCAATCCCACTCACCCTCAACACATACACACATTAGGAAATATACACATTCACAAACATCTAGAAATTAGATGCATTAGTGTACCTTCCGCACCATGTACTTACATCCATCGTGGCTAAAAAGATTACATTGAAATTAGCTTCTTTCTCTGCTACACTGAGATGTTCAAGGGTAGGGACCTCATCTGACTGCTCTTCATTCACAGCAAATAGAATAAGTTGGTACAGACTAAGTGTACAACACATGGTTTCTGAGCTGATTGGACTTGAGCCAAAACACTGAGAGACAGTCAATGTGAGTCAGAGTGTGACTTGTGATCTGTCAGAGGATAGGAGCTCTCACTGACCCTGGCACAATAGTAGAAGGCTACACCCCTGACCTCTCCTGATTTGTTTTTAAAAGCATATTATTCTCTAATGAGAATGTGGAAGAGAAAATGTTCCCCCAGGTGACTGTGAATCTGCCCCCAGGGTCAGGAAGCTTCTGAAAGGAAAGCATGTGTACTGTCAAGCTTTCTCTCCTATTATTCTGCCTTTTCCCTAGATTTAACATCAACTTTTCAGTTCATTTCCCTAAAAATGGCATATATTATGATTCAAGCAAGAGGATAGATCAGGAAGCCATGCATTTTCTAATCTGACATTTTCTAATCTTGTAGGAAGAAGATTTTGAGGGAATCCATAGGAACCAAGAAAAAAGACTGAATTTCAGTTCTGATTCCAAGATCTTTGGTGCTCAAAATCACCCATTCCCTACCCTCCATACCCACTTCCTGTCTTCCAAGCCCAGCTCAATAGAGGCATAAAAATCCCCTCTCAAAGGATTAATACTGACTCCATGGAAGTTCTGCTTATGTCTCCTCTAGGCGAGGACCATGGTCTCCTTCACAGGGAATTCGACATTGTAGTTGCGGTTTGATAAGGTAGATCCACTGTGGAAAAAACCTTGACTAGATCTATTACAGAAGATTTAGCTCTGAGGATCCGACTGTTTGGACAAAATCAGTTGAATTTTAAAAGCAAAATTTATGAAGAGATAGAAACCAATTCACTGCCAATATACACCCAGTTAATACCTTTGTCCACCTTGTGCCTTCTCTTTCCATCCCTTTAATAGTCTTACAACATTTTCTCATCTGGTGAAGGAAAACAGATAAAATTAGCATGTCAAAGCCAGTAAAAACATCTCAGTGTTGAGGGGGAATCTGCCAAGGGTGTATTGGCTGCAGGAGTGGGCAGAGTGGAGACTGCAAGACTGAGGTCCTCTTGTCATAAGTCATTCGAGTCCAAGAGCTCAGTAAAATCTCTGAGGCCAACGTCAAGGACAAGACAGAGAAGGGAACCCCCAGAACTGCATTGTCCTCATGCTCCATCCAAAGGTCTTATTGACATCAGGACATACTAAGCCACAATAGTTCCATTTAAATGAGGACACCAGAAGGATACTAGGAGCAGTCTCTGGAGTGGCTGAAGTGCTCAGGAGAATTCTGAATCATTAGGGTGGATCTTGAGCTGTGTTTTCTCTCAGAGGTTCCCAAATGGTTATAAGGAGAACAGAAAATAACATGCAGTTAGCACTCACATCTCCACTTATGGGTCCCCTGACCAGTTCTTCTCACCTGTCTTCTTTCTTGGGAAGTGAGGTATTGTTGCAATTAAGTATTTGGTTTGTAGACTCTAGGTTGCAGCCCCATTATATTACATACTCTGTGTATGTTTTCAAGAATTTCATCATTTGTAGAAGGTGAATATGATGTGCCCCAGATGATGATATACTTCAGTTATTAACATTTTAACAATATTTTCATGTCTTTATTTATGTTAGGGCTGATTCCATGATAAAACCTGTTAAACCCCTAGGGTCTGCCTGGGCCTGCTTAGCCAGAGTGACTCCATGTTGCTTAGGTATCCATTTTGTTGCCTAGGTAGCCATTTTTTTATTGCCATGTTGCCTAGGTAGCCATTTTGTTGTTTAATATATGCCTCAGCAGTTACTAATATTGGTTCTGGGTAACCGTTGCTAAAACACACACCTAAAATAAGGCCAGAAAGGTAAAAAACATCCAATCAGCCAAAGCCACATACATAGAGGTCTGCAGTTGTGCCCTATAAAAACTAGCCTGTAAGATCAAGGGGCATCACTCTCTTCGGAGGTGGCCCTGGTCAGTCAGTCTGACTTTTAATGCTTGGCATAGAATAAAGCTTTATATAACTTTCACTTTGTCTCAGTCTCGTTCCCCTGGCCAGTCAGTCTAACTTCTAATGCTTGGCATAGAATAAGGCTTTGCAGAACTTTCACTTTGTCTCAGTCTTGTTCCTTTGATAACAGACCCAACAATTTACACATAGTTATTTTAATAACTTGACGCTAAGTTGTAGCCTTAATGCTCAGAACATACAAAGGGCTCCTACAAATAAGAAAAGTCAGAAAAATCCAATTTTTAAGATGGGCAAAGACTAGAACATGTACTTGCAACATAGGAAATACAGCTAATAAGCATATGAAAAGGTACACAACATAATTACCCACCAGAATACATAAATTAAAATCACAGTGAGGGGTGCCTTGGTGGCTCAGTTGGGTAGGTGTCTGACTCTTGACTTTCGCTCAGGTCATCATCTCAGGTTTGTGGGATCAAGCCCCATGTGGGGCTTCATGTTCAGGGAGGAGTCTGCTTGTCCCTCTCCCTCTCCATCTACCCCCACTCATTCTCTCTCTCTCTCTCTCTCTCATAAAGAAATAAAATCTTTAAAAAAAAGAAAGGACCAATACCCAACTTTTGTAGCAACATGGACGGGACTGGAAGAGATTATTATGCTGAGTGAAATAAGTCAAGCAGAGAGAGTCAATTATCATATGGTTTCACTTATTTGTGGAGCATAACAAATAGCATGGAGGACATGGGGAGTTAGAGAGGAGAAGGGAGTTGGGGGAAATTGGAAGGGGAGGTGAACCATGAGAGACTATGGACTCTGAAAAACAATCTGAGGGTTTTGAAGGGGTGGGGGGTGGGAGGTTGGGGTACTAGGTGGTGGGTATTATAAAGGGCACGAATTGCATGGAGCACTGGGTGTGGTGAAAAATAATGAATACTGTTATGCTGAAAATAAAAAATGAATTAAAAAAAAAAAAAAAAACACAGTGAAATACCAAGCTTCATAAAAGTGTATTAAAATGACTGAGGATGTGGAGCAATTTTCATTGCTCATGGGAGCATTATTTGGTACAATCAATTCAAAAAGTCCATTTGGAAGCTTCTTTGAAAACTAACCTTAAATATACACCTTCTCTCCTACAATCCAGTTGTTTCACGCCATCTGTGGTATACACGCCTTATGGAGATTAGGGTTTACCTCTACACAAGTATGTGCATGTATTTTTATAACAGCCTTACTCAAATAACGGGAAATGGCAACAATATTAATTTGCATGGATATGAAAAAGGATAAATTGTGATACATGAAGTGGGATACTATTGATTATTTTTAAAAGAATGAACTACTACTATATACAACCAGGTAGGCATAAAGATGTTTAATAAAAGAAGCCAGACATATAGGAAGTATATTCTATAGGATTCCATTTCTTTGAACCTCAAGAATAGGCAAAACTAATTCATATTTTTAGGATTCCAAATTGTTAGGGTCCGTGACCAAAGGAAGGAGACTGACAAAAAGCAAAAATCAAACAAAGCTTTATTTCACGCCAAGCATCAAAAATCAAACTGACTGGTAAGGACCATCTCTTATGAAGAGACAACAATGATGACCACCACATGGTCACTCCCAAGAAGGCCGCTCTGGATAAGGCTGCTCTGGAGGAGGCCGCTCTGGACGAGGCTGCTCCCCAGTTGGAGCCGCTCCCAAGAAGAGGCCACTCTGGACATGGCCGCTCCCAGGACGAGGCCGCTGCTGATGCGGTTGCTCCCCAGACAGGGCTGCTCCCCGGACAGGGGCTGCTCCAGCGAGGCCGCTCCCTATACAGGCCACTCCCAAGAAGAGGCCACTCTGGACGAGGCTGCTCCCAGGACGAGGCCACTCTCCAGACAGGGCCGCTCCCCAGACAGGGGCTGCTCCAGCAAGGCGGCTTGCGGCAGCTCCAGGCCCGGGCCCGGGGCGGTGAGGCTGCTCACAGCAGGGCCGAGGCCCAGGGCAGCAATGCCCCTCATGGCAGGGCCGTGGCTCGGTGGTGGCGAGGCTGCTGGCGGTGAGGCTGCTGGCGGCTAGGCCATTCTCCGTGGTGCCACTGCCTAGGACTACGATGACCAGGACGACCACGACGCTCCCGATGACCATGATGACCACGACGCTCCAACTCTCCCGAAGACTACCCTAACGGCTATTCCAACGGCTATTCTAAAGGCTATTCTAATGGCTATCCTAACAGCTATTCTAACTCCTCCTACTACTCCAAGGCTATTTTGAATCCTCCTTCTACTCCCCCGACCCCAGCCTCACAAACTAACATTTAGAGAGGTGGTTGAGCCCAGCCCACACACAAGTGGCCAATGGGATTTCAACTCACCACAGTAAATATATGCGCGCCCCACTGATTGGATGTCTCCATCCAGCCTGGCCCTCCCCTATATCTGGGGTTTGCAACTAAGTTCCTCTGGCTAACCAGGCCCTTACACAAATAATGGTTACCTTTGAGAGACTGTTGATTTGGAGTTGACTGGGAGCTTTGTGGTGGCTGTGAGGATTCTACATTCTCATCTATATAATAGTTATACTGACATATACATACATAAGACTTTCTTGAACTATACAGAAGATTGGTGCACATTCTTTATGTAAACAATATCTCATTTAAAGAGAGGGAGAGAGAAAAGAAAAAAAAAATGAAGTTAAGCATTTAATTCAAACTGTTGGGTTGGAGGCGCCTGGGTGGCTCAGTGGGTTAAAGCCTCTACCTTCGGCTCAGGTCATGATCCCAGGGTCATGGCATTGAGCCCCACCTTGGGCTCTCTGCTGAGTGGGGAACCTGCTTCCCTTCTTCTCTCTCTGCCTGTCTCTCTGCCTACTTGTGATCTCTGTCTGTCAAATAAATAAATAAAATCTTTTAAAAAAACTGCTGGGTGTTTCACAGAGGTATGAAATAGTGGAGCAAACAAAAGGCACAAACAAGTAAATAATAAAGAGAAAAGAAGAAATCAATGAAATAGAAAACAAAATATAAATATGATAAGATTAACAAAATCTGAAATTTTTCTTTACAGTGATTACTAAGATAGCCAAAACTGTTTCAACAATTATTTGTTAGAAAGAAAATAGTAATAAGCCAGGGAACTTAAGTGGCCCTCCCTCCAAAAAAATACAAAAAACATGACAAATACTGTCAGAGAAAACTTTATCTGGATTCTGGAAAATAAAGATTTATAGCAATCACATGGATTTTTAATCAGGTAAAAGACAACTGAAACTATGTTTGTGTTGCCTTAGTTACTCTCACTATGAAAGTGAAATAATATTTCACAGAATCAAAGAAAATATTTGCAAACCAAATGTCTTCAGGCAATCTACTATGCAGAATATATAAAGAATTTTTTTAATTCCTTTTTTTTCAAAACCAAAAAAAGATAAGCAACACAATTTTAAAATGGACAATGAACTTGAAAAGGTATATCTCCAAAGAAGATACACAAATGGCTGACAAGAACATGAAAGGATTCTGCACATTCTTAGGCAGGCATTTGGAAATCGCAAATTAAAACCAGTTAGACTATATCTTGGTCCATATACACTATGGAGTATTATGCCTCCATCAGAAAGGATGAATACCCAACTTTTGTAGCAACAGGGACAGGACTGGAAGAGATTATGCTGAGTGAAATAAGTCAAGCAGAGAGAGTCAATTATCATATGGTTTTGCTTATTTGTGGAGCATAAGCAATAATACAGAAGACATGGGGAGATGGAGAGAAGTGAGTTGGGGGAAATTGGAGGGGGAGATGAACCATGAGAAACTATGGACTCTGAGAAACAAACTGAGGGTTTTGGAGGGGAGGGGCATGGGAGGTTGGGTGAGCCTGGTGGTGGGTATTATGGAGGGCACATATTGCATGGAGCACGGAGTGTGATGCATAAACAATGAATTCTGGAACACTGAAAAGAAAAAAAATAAATAAATAAAATTCAAAAAAATAAATAAAACCACAGTTAGAAATAGAACCTCTTCCTTTTCTATTGGCAATATTACCAAGCTTCAAAAATAAAAGCCATGTGGTGCTGGTGGGGAAAAAAAAAAAAAAAAGGACTGTTAAGTGGAACAGAATTAAGAGCTCATAGACATATGTGAAATTTAATGTACATCAAGTTAATTCCAAAAATCATTATGAAAAAGACAAATAGCATAGTAAAAAGTACTGATAAATATAATTTTACTACTAAATCATATATATTATAAATACTATTTTACTACCTAGAGGGGAAAAATGGATTTCTACCTAATGTGACACAAGAAGGTAGACTCTAAATGGATCAAATAACTAAAGTTAAAATAGAACAATGACGTTATAGAAGAAAACATAAGAGAACATCTTTTGACCTACAGCAAGGAACCTTTAAACAAATGAGAAACTTGATGAATTTGATTTCCTCAAAATCTAAGATTTGTCTTCAATGAAAAACTTGATGAATTTGATTTCCTCAAAATATAAGATTTGTCTTCAAAGAACATTATGAACAAAGTTAAAAGGGTAGATGAGAAAATGGATGAGATATTTGTACTGTGTAGAACAAATAAGAAATAAATAAGAACTTAATGTCAGGAATCCATAATAAATTCTAAAAATCAAGATAAAAGAGGAGTGCCTAAGTGGCTCAGTGAGTTAAACCTCTGCCTTCAGCTCAGGTCATGATCTCATGCAATATGTCCCCAGGATCCTGGGATTGAGCCCTGCATCAGGCTCTCTGCTCAGCAGAAAGCCTGCTTCCCCTGTCCTTCCCCCGCTGCTTGCCTCTCTGCCTACTTGTGATCTCTGTCTGTCAAATAAATAATGAAATTGTTAAAAAAAAAAAAAAAGATGAAAGGAAGTAAACCCCAATAGAAAAATAGCAGAGGATATATAAAAAAATTCACAAAAATTAACTTCAAAGGGCTACAAGAATAGAAAACAATACTGAAATTCATTAGTATTATAAGATATGCAAATTAAAACAACAAAGAGATATCTATTTACCCCTATTAGGCATGCAGAAATTAGAAAGTCAGATACTGTTAAGTGTTGGCAAAAAGTAGAAGAGAGAGGATCACTCATTTTCATTTGGGAAAATGTAGAGAGATACAGCCATTCTGGAAAGGAACCTGGAATTACTAGGTCACCTTATGTCTATGCACATTCTGTGATATAATAATTATTGCTAAATATAGACCTCTAAAATTTCTCATACAGAGAATGGTGTTATATGGTATAATACTATAATATTTGTGGTTCTGTTTTTTGTACTGGTAAGTGTTGTGTAATTTAGATATCCTTCACTAGGAGAAGACATAAATGGAAATTCAAGATATATGCACCAAGGATATTGCACAACAGTAGGGAGAAAGATTAGATGAACATGTGGCATTGTAAATGATATTAAAGACTCAGTCAAGTGAAAAAGATAAAGAGGTATATAACACAATATCATTTATGTAAAATAAAAATATATGCACAAACAAATCATTTTTGAGGACAAACTAAAAGCATTGCATACATTAGAATGGTCATTAGGTCAATGTGAGTGAGGTATGGATGTATATTAAGCAAAGAATAAAATAAATGCATAAATAATCAAGAGAGGGTCTTTGAAATCACTAATTATACTCTATATCACATATTGAGGAATATAACTCAATTCTTCAAGACTGAGAACAAACAAACAATAGGAAAAATTAAGATTGCATGGTACTATACAGAAATACAAAGTCAGTAAAGGAACAGACTACAGAGTGTAAAATAGACCAAATTTAGCAAGAGTTTAAATCTCATATAAAAGACACTTAAAATTGATCAGAATTTCCTCATAAATGGTGCTAAGTGATCACCATGAAGAAAAAACTGGGATCTGTACACCATTCCTTACATTAGAATTAATTCTGGATGTATCAAGATGTAAATGAAGCCACATGTGTATGCAAAGCTATGAAAATCTTAGAAGAAAAAACATACCTTTTATGATTTTTTAAAAGCATACCTCTTTAACAACAGAGACCTTTCAAATATTAACACAAAAGCAGTCATAAGGGAAAAGACTGATTAAATTACAAGTGTGTGATACAAGAATCTATGAGGTCAACTGGCAAAGTAAAAAAAGACTTATTTTTAATGCAAAATCAAAGAGCCCATTCTTGATAATACTCCAGGGTTCTACACAACAGCAAAAGAAAATTGAACAGCCCAATAGAAGAAAACTAGCAGGAAATGAAAATGATTGATTAACATTTAAAATTATGCTCATCCTCAAGTATAATTAAAGTATCCTATAATAAATTAAGAGTGAGATACCATTTTTTGACCTAACACATTAACAAAGTTGAAGAGTTTCACAATACCAAATGTTAGTAAATGTGTAACTAAATAGAAACTTTTATGCAATTTTAATTGCTGTAAATTAATGCAACATTTTTATAGGGCAATTGACGATATCTATTGACATTTTGAAGGAATGTACCTTTAGATCCTGCAATTAAACCTCAGAAAGTTATCATCAAATATATTTGACAAGGACACCAGGACACAAAAAGTTCACTGTGGCACTGTTTTAATGTTTAAAGATTAGAAAAAAATCAGTATGTCCATTAATATGGATATGGTTAAGTAAATTACAGCATACTTATACCATGGAACATAATCATTTATTTTTAATGAGTTAGATTTATAGGTACTGTGAAATCAAAACTAAGCTATAAAAAATGTACAAGTCAAACCACAAAAACAATAAAATAATAAAATTCAAGCTACTAGCATTTCCTTAAGGTGGGCATGGTAACTAAATTGCACTTGAAATATGATTGCGGAATTAACAACTTCAGGGCATTTCTTTGAATCCCACATGGCTATACTACCATTTGATAGCCTATTCTTCCACCTACTTTCTCTTACATTCTTTGACCTTCAGATGCTATGAATGTATCATTTGGATCTAAAATTTATCTTTGAAAACATGTTTTCACTAGCTTGAGAGAGCTGTAGGAGTAGTTGCATTTTCTTTTTTTTTTTTTTTTAAGATTTTATTTATTTATTTGACAGAGAGAAATTACAAGTACACTGAGAGGCAGGCAGAGAGAGAGAGAGAAGGAAGCAGGCTCCCTGCTGAGCAGAGAGCCCGATGCGGGACTCGATCCCAGGACCCTGAGATCATGACCTGAGCCGAAGGCAGCGGCTTAACCCACTGAGCCACCCAGGCGCCCCAGTAGTTGCATTTTCATGTGGCCAATCCAAAGTCTTAATTTAATAGTTTTAAAGTCTCTTTCTATAAGACTGTCCTTGGTGAATTATTTCCACAAAAGAAAAGCTTGGACTTTATGTCCAGTAAATTAACAACTTTAATATAAGAGCCCACCCAAAACCCCTGCTATCATGCTGATATTAAGGCCATGCTAACCAAATTCAATCCACCACTTAAGGTGATCATATGGCACCAAAACAACCACAAACCAAAATGAAATCATGAGGCCTAGAACGCAGCTGCAGTACTCGGAAAATCGGCACTGAGAAAATCCAATATCTGCTTATATTTGCTTCTATTTAATTACCGTATAAATGAAGACATGCATTTGATAACTAGTAAGCCCTGAGAAGATAACTGCTGAGCTGTTTGGAATGACATGGGCATAAGGTTTGGAACAGGGATGTTAGTGTGGATTGGAAACTTTAGTCTGTGACCTCATGTACAGCACCGAGTGCCCTAGGATGTCTCAGAGGATGCAAAGGTAATAAAGCTGAGGGCTTTTCAAGCTCCAGGGAATGCCCTGTTTACATACTCTCAGGACCTCACCTCTAAATGTATCCTTGAAGGAAAAATGCTCTGTTCAGAACTGAGACCTAGGAGAATTGTCGTTTGTACCTTGAAAGAAGAAAGGCAGAAAGGCTGGAGGTGGAGTCAGACTCCTAGGAATGACTCTTGTGCAGGCCCTGGGAGGCATTACTTTGCCAACCCACAACAGGTGCTGTCCTTAGAGACTGGATCTGCAGGCTGCAGAAATCATTGCCTCCCCCACTTGATCCTCCATTCCTTCACCAGTGACCTACAGCACAGTTTCTCCCTCCTTTCCATCCTCAGGTGAGAGTGGACAAGTTGTTGATGGGTCTCAGTCTGTAGGAATCTTCAGTATCTGTTGGGGGTTGGGAGGTAGGCATGGCATTGGAAATGTAAATTTGGTCATTTACTTTCTTGCACATCAAGATGTTCCTTGCTAGACTCCCAGAGACAACAATTGTATTCCCACTCTTCTTCAGAATGCCAGTCTAAAAGTCCTTTTCCAGACTTTCTTCATCAGGGATGATTATTTCCAGAAAGATCACAGAGGCTGTGCCTCTTGCTATTGAAAAGCAACTGCCTGATTTTCCCTTTCCCTCCTCTGTCAGCTCTTCAGCCTTCATTGTTTCTCTCAGCTTGCATGTGTCCTACCATGTCCCATTGAACAGGCAAGTGGCTGTGAGGAAAATAGGAATCTTGCTTTGAGGAACTCCATCAAGAGCTCCTTGCTCTTGAGTATTCTCTGGGTCGAGATGTGAAGGAATAGGACTGCAAGGTACACTGTTCTAGGAAGGTCAGCACTGCTGGTCAATCCCATGGTGAGTTAGGATAGATAGTAGAGTACAGATCCCATTACAATCAGTGTTGGTCTTCTAGTCCCAAAGAGGATACTAGCCCCCACTGTTGGTGCCCTCACACACAGACACCCCATACATTGGTATTCTTCATATACAAGTCAGGTGGGTTCTCAAAACACCCAGCTTTGTTCAGGATCCAGTTGGCTCAGTACCTACTCTGTGATGTCTTTTGTTATTGTGAAAGATTTGGTGGCCATGAGGGTACATTTATGAGAACATAAAATACTTCAGTGAGTATATCTGTGGTGTGTGAATGTCTGTGTGTTTATATAAGATATTGTGAAGCTGAGAGTGAGTAGGTATATGCAGCATGTGGCATGTGTCTATGACAAGGAATAACGCCATGTATGCAGTTGTGTGTGAGACGCAGTCACTAAGGGAAGATATCTGGAAAGGCCATAGTAGTTACAATGCTATCTTACCAATTCAGATGCCTTTTATTTCTTTTTCTTATCTGATTGCTGTGTCTAGGACTTCCAGTCTATGGTGAATAAAACTGGTGAGAGTAGACATCCTTGTCTTGCTCCTGATCTCAGGGGGAAAGCTGTCAATTTTTCACCATTGAGTATGATGCTAGCTGTGAATTTTTCATGGAGGGCCCTTATTAGGTTGTATCTTTGGGGTAAATACTCAGTAGTGCAATTTCAGGGTCATAGGGGAAGCTCTATTTTTCATTTCTTAAGGAATCTCCACACTGTTTTCCAAAGTGGCTGCACCAACTTGCATTCCCACCAACAATGTAATAAGGTTCCCCTTTCACCACGTTCTGTCCAACACATTTACTCTTAATAGAATTCTGAATACAATTGTATTTAAGTCTACCATCTTATTTGCTTTCTATTTTTCCAGTGTATTCCTTGTTCTTTTCATCTTTTTTGCCTTCTGTTTGAGTATTTTTTTCTCATTCCATTTTATACATCCCACTTCATTGATTGCT
>NC_139028.1:69231654-69339436 GCF_964662115.1 Mustela nivalis
CCCAGAAGTGAGATTGCTGGATCATATGAGTTCTATTCCTTATTTTTGAGAAACATCCAAACTATTTTCCATATTGGCTGCACCAATTTGTATTCCCTCCAACAATGTACAAGGGTTTCCTTTTCTCCATATCTTTGCCAACACTAGTTACCTTTTGGGGGTTTTTTGGTTTTATTTTGTTTTGTTTTACTTTTTTTATAACAACCATCATAAGAGGGGTAATGTGGTTTTGATGTACACTTCCATGGTGATTAGTGATGATGCCCAATTTTCATGTACCTGTTGGCCATGTGTATGTCTTCTCTGGAGAAATGTTTATTTGGTTTTCTTGCCCATTTAAAAAAACTGGATTATTTGTTGTTGTTGTTGTTGTTGTTGTTGTTTTGCCATTGAGTTGTATAAGTTCCTTATATATTTCAAATATTAACCCTTTATCAGATACATGGTTTGCAAATATTTCCTATCATTTCACTGGTTGCCTTTTCATTTTGTTGATCATTTCCTTTGCTGTGCAAAAGTTTTTAGCTAGCTTTTTAAAAAAAAAAATCTCATTTGTCTGTTTTTCGCTTTTGTTGTCTGTCAAATCTAAAATCATTGCCAAGTCTAATGTCTGAAAGTTTACCCTATGTTTTCTTCATGGACTTTTATAGTTTCAGATTTCATGTTAAGTCTTTAATCCATTTTGGGTTGATTTTTGTGTATGATATGAGATAAGAGTCCAATTTCATTGCTTTGCTTGTGGTTATCCAGTTTTCCCAACACATTTATTGGAGATACTGTCATATCCTCATTGTGTATTCTTGGCACCCTTGTCAAAGATCAGTTGACTGTATATGTGTGGATTTATTTCAAGGTTCTTTATTATATTCCATTTCTCTATATGTCTATTTTTAACCATTATTATATAGTGTGATAAATTTTCTTGTGAATATTTTTCTTCAATTTAGAGTATTTATTTAGAATAGATTCCTAGAATTGGATGTAGAAATTGGAATGATATTTGAGAGTATTATATAATATGAGGCCTAGGGACTCTGGAACTCCTAATATTATTCTAGTTCTGGTAGTTATTCTTCTTAGATTTCTACAAAAGAAACAAAGTAATGAAAAATAAGACACTGCTTTTTTAAAATTTTTGTTTATTTATTTATTTGGCAGACAGAGATCACAAGTAGGCAGAGAGGCAGGCATAGAGAAAGTAGGAAACAGGCCCCCTGCTAAGCAGAGACCCCCACCCCCACCCCGATGTGGAGTTCCATACCAGGACCCTGGGATCATGACCTGAGCCAAAGGCAGAGGCTTAAATCCACTGAGCTACCCAGGCGCCCCAAAACACTGCTTTTTTTTTTTTTTTTTTTTTTTAATTGCACTAGTCCCTAGTGTCACTCAAGTCAGAACTCTGATAAGCTTGGGTTGGAGTACTTGGTTTAGTCTAAAGTCTTTCAAAATCTTCAATCTCCCTTACAGCTTAAGTGGAACTTTGCCAAATTTGTCAGTCCAGTTCCATGAAGAAGTGATGAAATAAAGTATGTGTGACCTTTTAAAACACAGTAACCCTAGCCAGTAGAAAATATGGACCAAGCAGCATCTGAAAATGTCACAAATCAGACTCCTCCTCATGGGGAAGAAAGGGCTAGTAAAAAGGAAATTTCTTACTCCACCATATTATTCAGAACTGGGCCAAGGTATATAAGCATTTAAATTTTTATTTTTTTTATTTTTTTTTTAGGTTAGAAAATTATAATTCCTTTTATTTCTTTGTCAATATTAGATGTGTACATCTGCCCCCCCACCCCCCGTCTCTCTCTCTCTCTGCTTCTTTCTTTGCTTCCTCCCTCTCCCTCCTCCTTCCCCTCTTTTCCCCTTTTCTCATCTGTGTGCTTCAATGTTGTGGATCCTTTCTGGAATGAATCTAGTTCAGCTGGGCCTGGACTACAGCTCTCCAGCTCCCTTTTTGCTAAGCATTCATCCGCAGTAACAGTAAAAAACACGCTGTCTGTGAAGGTGCTAATAAATTTTTATTTTTTATATTTTTTTATTATTTTATGTTAGTCACCATACAGTATTTCTTTAGTTTTTGATGAACTGTTCCATGATTCTTTATTTGCGTATAATACCCAATGCTCATTGCAATACATGCCCTCCTTAATACCCATCACTGGGCTAACCCATCCCCCCATGCCCATCCCTTCTGAAACACTGAGTTTATTTCTCAGAGTCCATAGTTTCTCATGGCTCATTTCCCCTTCTGAGGTCTCCCTCTTCAGTTCCAGCAAAGGAAACAGTTCCCTTCCTTTTCTTAATGTCCTTAATGCTATTCCTTATGTTCCACATATACGTGAAACCATTTGATAATTGTCTTTCTCTGCTTGACTTATTTCACTTAGCATAATCCCCTCCAGTTCCATCAATGTCAATGCAAATGATGGGTATTCATCCTTTCTGATGGCTGAGTAATATTCCATTGTATATATGAACAATATCTTCATTATCCATTCATCTGTTGAAGGGCCTCTCAGCTCTTTCCACAGTTTGGCTATTGTGGACATGGCTACTATGAAGATCGGGGTGCATGTGCCCCTTCTTTTCACTACATCTGTATCATTGGGGAAAATACCCAGTGTAATTGCTGGGTCATAGGGTAGCTCTATTTTTAACTTTTTAGGAACCTCAATACTATTTTCAAAGTGCTGTACCAACTTGCATTCCCACCAACAGTGTAAGAAGGTTCTCCTTTCTCCATATCCTCTCCAACATTTGTTGTTTCCTGCCTTATTAATGTTTGTTATTCTAACTGGTGCAAGGTGATATCCCAATGTGGTTTTGATTTGTATTTCCCTGATGGCTAGTGATGTTGAGTATTTTTTCATGTGTCTGTTAGCTATTCATATATCATTTCTGGAGAAGGGTCTGTTCATGTCTTCTGCCCATTTTTTGACTTGATTCTTTGTTTTTGGGGTGTTGAGTTTGAGAAATTCTTTATAGATATTGTATACCAGATCTTTTTCTGTAATGTCATTTGTAAATATCTTCTCCCATTCCATGGGTTGTCTCTTAGTTTTGTTGACTGTTTTTCCTGATTTGTCGAAGATTAGTTGACCATAGAGTTGAGGGTCCATATTTGGGGTCTCTATTCTATTCCATTGATCTATGTGTCTATTTTTTGTGCCAGTACCATGCTGTCTTGGTGATCACAGCTTTGTAATATAGCTTGAAATCAGGCAACGTGATGCCCCCATGTTTGTTTTTCTTTTTCAACATTTCCTTTGTGATTCGAGGTCTTTTCTGGTTCCATACAAATTTTAGGATTGTTTGTTCTAGCTCTTTGAAAAATGCCATTGATATTTTGATCACGATGGCATTGAAAGTATAGATTGCACTGGGTAGCATAGACATTTTAAAAATGTTTATTCTTCCAATTTGTGAGCATGGAATATTTGTCCATCTTTTTGTGTCTTCTTCAATTTCTTTCATAAGTGTTCTGTAGTATCTAGAGTATAGGTAATTTACCTCTTTGGTTAGGTTTATTCCTAGGTATCTTATCATTTTTTATGCTATTGTAAATGCAATTGATTCCCTAATTTCTCTTTCTACAGTTACATTGATAGTGCATAGAAAAGCAACTGATTTCTGTGCATTTTGTATCCTGCCCCATTAATTAATTGCTGTATGAATTCTAGTAATTTGGGGATGGGGTCTTTTGAGTTCTACACATAAAGTATCATGTCATCTGTGAAGAGAGAGCATTTGGTTTCTTTTTTGCCAATTTGAATACCTTTTATTTCTTTTTGTTGTCTGACTGCTGAGGCTAGGACTTCTAGCACTATGTTGAACAACAGTGGCAAGAGCAGGCATCCTTGTCATGTTCTTGAACTTAAGGAAAAAGCTCTCAGCTTTTTGCCATTGAGAATGATATTTGCTGTAGGCTTTTCATAAATGGTTTTTATGAAATTGAGGAATCTTCCCTCTATCCCTACACTCTGAAGAATTTTAATCAGGTAAGAATGTTATATTTTGTCAAATGCTTTTTCTGCATCAATTGAGAGGATCATGTGGTTCTTCTCTTTTCTTTTATTAATGTGTTCTATCACACTAACAGATTTGCAAATGCTGAACCATTCTTGCATCCCAGGAATAAATCCCACCTGATTGTGATGGATAATTCTTTTAATGTACTGTTGGATCATATTGGCAAGGATAGTGTTGAGAATTTTGCCACCCATATTCATCAGGGATATTGATCTGTAATTCATCTTTTTTTTTAATTTTTTATTTTTTATAAACATATATTTTTATCCCCAGGGTTACAGGTTTGTGAATCACCAGGTTTACACACTTCACAGCACTCACCAAAGCACATACCCTCCCCAATGTCCATAATCCCACCCCCTTCTCCCAAACCCCCTCCCCCCAGCAACCCTCTGTTTTGTGAGATTAAGAGTCTCCTAGGAACAATGCCAAAGGCAAGGGAAGCAAGGGCAAAAATGAACTATTGGGATTTCATCAAGATCAAAAGCTTTTGCACAGCAAAGGAAACAGTTAACAAAATCAAAAGACAACTGTAATTCATCTTTTTGATGGGGTCTTTGCCTGGTTTGGGGATCAAGGTAATGCTGGCCTCATAGAATGAGTCTGGAAGTTTTCCTTCCATTTCTATTTTTTGAAACAGCTTCAGGAGAATAGGTATTATTTCTTCTTTAAATATTTGGTAGAATTCCCTGGGAATCCATCAGGCCCTGGAGTCTTATTTTTTGGGAGGTTTTGATCACTGCTTCAATTTCATTACTGGTTATTGGTCTATTCAGATTGTCAGTTTCTTCCTGTTTCAGTTTTGGAAGGTTATAGGTTTCCAGGAAGTCATCCATTTCTTCCATGTTACTTAACTTATTGGCATATGGTTGCTGATAATAATTTCTTTTCTTAAGATTTTATTTATTTATTTATTTATTTATTTGACAGGCAGAGGTCACAAGTAAGCAAAGAGGCAGGGGGTGTGGGGGGGGTGATGCAGGCTCTCTGCTCAATGTGGGGCTTGATCCCAGGAACTTGGGATCATGACCTGAGACAAAGGCAGAGGCTTAACCCACTGAGCCACCCAGTTGCCCCTAGCAGGATGGTCTTTAGCTTTCAAGTGTTTGAATTCCTTCCAAATTTTTTGTTGTGATTGAGTTCCAATTTCAAAGCATTGTGGTCTGAAAATATGCAGAGAATAATCTCAATCTTTTGGTATAAACTAAGATTTGATTTGTGACCCAGTATGTGGTCTGTTCTGGAGAAAGTTCTACGTGCCTTCAAGAAGAATGAGTCTTCTGTTGTTTTGGGGTGGAGTACTCTATATACCTATGAAGTCCATCTGGTCCAACGTGTCTTTCAAAGCTCCTGTTTCTTTGTTGATCTTCTGCTTTAAATTTTTAAATATATTTGACAAAATTATTTTTCAGGAAGATTGAACTAATTTTCTACTCACTTGCATTGCACAAAAATGTCTTTTTTCCACACCTTCATTTTACATTTTATATTCATTACATTTTAATGAATTCTGTCGTTTATTAATTGTGTGATTTCAGGAATGTAGCTGAACTTTTTTATGCCTCAGTTTCTTATCTGCAAAGTACAATTAATAATATCTACCTTATAATGTTACTGGGACAGTATAATTATATAGAACCCTTCATGACTGTCAATAAATTTTTCAATAAAATACTAGTTACTATTTTGTGATGTGGTTGCTTGGTAAAAATCTTAAATAGTTTCCCAGGTGAAAAATGTAACTCTCATTGTTCTGTTGTACTTATTTAGTTATAATAATGGGTATTTTTCCTATATTTAAGAGCTATTTTCATTTCTACTTTCTAAATAATCCTTGGCAAATTATTTCTGAGCCTCAACAATTTTCATAGTGTTTTACATGTAATCTGAATGTAATAAAAACATCAACTCTTATCCAATATTTCTTTCAAATATTTTCCTGTTTGTAGTTTATCCTTTAATTTAATTCATGATATTATTATCTCACAGAGCCCTTTCAATTTATGTCATAAGTTCTATATGTTTTCTTTCATGGATTCTTAGATTTTGTGTCATTTGGTCTTATCCAGGAATCACAGGAATTTTAACTTATTTTTGCTGTTTTTTTATTGTTTTACTTTCAGTATTTTCCTCTTTAATCTAAATACTTAGTGAACTAAATTCTAAGGTTTTATTTATAAAGCAAAAAGAATGTACTGCTCTTTAGGAGGTCAAATTAAGTTTGATTCCTGAAAGTTATTTCACATTTTTCAAGCATATGTTATAATTATATATGTAGTATTTTGAACAGTTAGTGGTGCAGTTTTATACATGGTAACAGTGCTAATAATATACACATCATTTTGTAACAATATGTGTATAGCCATTATGTAAAATCCATATAAAGTCTAATATCCTCATGTCAGAACTAGCCAAGAAGGCTTTAACAACGTCATACTCTATAAAAAAGTCCTTCCTCTGGGAAGAGGATATTTGGGAAACAATAAAGTGGATTTACATTACAAACAACTAAATAAAATTAAAATATTCTATTTAGTATTAATTAGAATAACATGAATAGCAACAAGCTAGAAATATCCAATTTGGTTTTAAACTGGGCTTTAAATGATATTCTTCTATGGGACATGATGTCACCATCCCAAAGTTTGTTCTTTTTATTTGTGCAAACAGGCAAAGAGGCATAAATCTCAATGGGAGAGGAAAACCAAACCTTTGTGACTGAGTTTATTTTCCTTGGCCTTTCCCAGGACTTGCAGACCCAGATCCTGCTATTTATTCTTTTTCTCGTCATTTATCTTTTGACTGTGCTTGGAAACCTGCTCATCATCCTTCTCATCTTCATGGATTCTCGACTTCACACTCCCATGTACTTTTTTCTTAGAAACCTCTCTTTCGCAGATCTCTGCTTCTCTACTAGTATTGTCCCTCAAGTGTTGGTCCACTTCCTTGTGAAGAGGAAAACTATTTCTTTTTTTGGGTGTGTGACACAGATAATTGTCTTCCTTCTGACTGGGTGTACAGAGTGTGCACTGCTGGTGGTAATGTCCTATGACCGGTATGTGGCTGTCTGCAAGCCCCTGCACTACTCCACCATCATGACCCAAAAGGTGTGTCTCCAGTTGACCATAGGATCCTGGGCCAGTGGGGCACTAGTGTCTCTGGTGGATACCACCTTTACTTTCCAACTACCCTATCAAGGACAGAACATTATTAACCACTACTTTTGTGAACCTCCTGCCCTCCTGAAGCTGGCTTCAGCAGACACTTACAGTACAGAAATGGCCATCTTTGCTATGGGTGTGGTCATCCTCTTAGCTCCTGTCTGCCTGATCCTTGTATCCTACTGGAATATTATCTACACTGTGATCCAGATGCAGTCTGGGGAGGGGAGGCTCAAGGCTTTCTCTACTTGTGGTTCCCATCTCATTGTTGTTGTCCTCTTCTATGGATCAGCAATATTTGCCTACATGCGGCCAAACTCCAAGACCACAAAAGGGAAGGATAAGATGATATCTGTGTTCTATACAGTGGTGACTCCAATGTTGAACCCCATTATTTATAGCCTGAGAAACAAGGATGTCAAGGGGGCTCTCAGAAAACTAGCTGAAAGAAAGTTCTTTTCTCAGAGGCAGTGATATCTAGATCTGACTATTTTTTTAGATCTGACTTTTATTTGATTTTATTTATTTTTAAAGATTTTATTTGTTTATTTGAGAGAGATAGAGAGCACTAGCCAGGGGAGGAATATGGGAGGGGGAAAGGGACAAGCCAACTCCCACTGAGTGGTTAGCCCAAGGCGGGGTTCATTCCCAGGACCCTGAGATCATGACCTGATCTGAAGTCAGAGACTTAAACCACTGAGCCTCCCAGGAGCCCGTTTATTTTTTATTTATTTATTTACTTACTTACTTACTTTTAGAGTCAGAGTACACACCTGCTCTTGTGAGTAGGTGGTGTGAGGGGTAGAGGGAGAGACAGAGAGAATCTTAAGCTGGCTCCATGCTCAGCCCAGAGCTGATTAGGGCTCAAGCTCAGGACTCTGAGATCATGACCTGAGCCAAAATCAAGAGACAGACACTCAACCAAATGAACCACCCAGGAAACTCTATGAGTCTGACTTTTAGAAATATGGTATCATGCTTAAAAGAGCTATACAATTTTGGTAGACAATTATGAATTAGTTTAGGAAGCGTAA
Source organism: Mustela nivalis (assembly GCF_964662115.1). Classification (NCBI taxonomy): domain Eukaryota; kingdom Metazoa; phylum Chordata; class Mammalia; order Carnivora; family Mustelidae; genus Mustela; species Mustela nivalis. Next base: position 69,239,879 of record NC_139028.1, read on the forward strand.
AAGTGAAGGACATGTTCTAAAAACCATGAATATTTCATAGTAAGCTAGACCACAGAGGAGAAATAATAGGATAAAAAGTTAGGTTTTCTTTTCATTTTTAAGGATTTTATTTATTTATTTGACAGAGAGAAGATTGCAGAGAGCACAAGCAGGGAAAACAGGAGGCAGAGAGAGAGGGAGAAGCAGAACCCCCAATGAGCAAGGAGCCTAATGCAGTGCTGGATCCCAGAATCCTGGGATCATGAACTGAACCAAAGGCAGTTGCTTAACCAACTAAGCCACCCAGGTGCCCCAGGTCTTCCTGATTATAAAACACATAAAGTGTTATACTGGAGTTTGTATTTATGTCAGCTAACATGGATATGTTTTAAACATGATCGTAACTGAATCTAAGAGATTTAAACTAGATTATTTTGAAATAACATCTAATATGGGTTGCATACATGATTCTAACATCAAAGACATTTCAGGTTTAGCTGTCCCAGTCATACATAGATGTCCTAGGACTCAGCTCTGACAAAAACAATCAATAAATCTAAGAATCTTTAAAACCGGGATCATACATGGTTCAGAGCATTTCAGCTTGTAAAATGATACAAAAGCAAAATACTTTCTAGTACATAATGTTCTCTCCTGAAAGCTTCAAAAAAAATGAGTATTTTATCTTATCATCCCACATTTCATAGAAACATAGACTATGAGGGTTAAAGGGGAAGTTAACTGTCATTTAACTCAAACATAGGTCCAAACATTTAAACCACTCCACAATACTTCTATTGAGTAATTACCCAGCATTGGCCTAACCAAAAATAGATAGCTCCCTACTCTCTTAGATCATTCCCTTTCACTTATAAGTTGATCCTTGAACAACATGTGCCAACCCCCACATATTGAAAAATCCTCAAACAACTTTTGACTTCCCAAAACTTAACTTCTAATAGCCTGTTGTTGACTGGAAGTCTTTCCAATAACATAAACAGTCGATTAACGCACAATTTCTATGTTATGTGTATTGTATACTGTATTCTTACAATAAAGTAAGCTAGAGAAAAGGAAATGTTCGTAAGAAGAATGTAAGAGAAAATTCATTCACAGCACTGTACTGTATCCCAAAAAATCCACATATAAGTTGCCCCATGCAGTCCACACCTGCATTGTTCAAGGGTCAACTATAGATAGGTCTTTGCTGTTACAAAGATCTTCCTTATGATCAGGCAAAATCAGTTTTCCTGTATCTTCAACCCACTTTCTCTAATTTTAGTCCTAGAACAATTTTCAGTATCCTATACCATGACTCACTGAAGTCAGTTTCTGTATATGCTCTAATTCAGTTCTCACAGCCAACCAGCCACTTGTTTCATTAAAGATCCCTCATCTAACATGCTTTGGCTCCCTGTATTCATTCTGGCCATCCTCCTTTGCAGGAGCCCACTTCACCCAGTGAATACCTCTTCCAAAACCAAAAAAGAAATTAAGATTTTAAAATTGGAGTTCACCAATCTGAGGCTGACCCCTCCATAGGCTTAGAGGCCTGTGACCACATCTCAGTGTGGCTCAATGTCTCTAGAATTGTAGATTCTGGGCTCCACTTCAGGTTTCATAAACCCTTAGTCCAAACATTCTAGCTGACAGCCACTTGCCTATTTTACAAAAACTTTTATTCAGTCACATGTTTAGAGGGGATTCTATGATAACCATCCTATAGTTGCCATAGATATGAGGCCAAGAACAACAGACCTCAGTAGTCAGGAACTACTGATTCTACAGTAGAAGAGCGCCCCAATGTAGTAATATGGAGCACCTAAATTTCTTATTTCTTTAATTCATGCATCCATGCATTCATTTTAAGCCCATTTCTCTGGGCTCTTATTACATTGTATCTTACTGACTCTAGTGTATCCAAAATACCCAGAACAATGACTGACATATACTGTGTTTCAAGACAGATTTTTACATTGTTGTGATCCTTTCTTTTAAAAGATTGCATGTATGTGTGTATTTATTTATGAATGAAAGTGAAAGAGAGAGAATGAGCAGGGGTAAGAGGGAGAGGGAAAGGGAGAAGCAGATTTCCCACTCAGTAGAGAGCCTGACTAGGGATTGATCTCAGGATTCTGGGACCATGACATGTGCTGAACACAGACACTTAACCAACTGATCCACCTAGGTGCCCCTGTTACTACCCTTTTAAAATTACTGGAGCTGCACTACAATAGACAATTCGAATCTGGGGTGTGATGATCGGAGAACAATCTCATACAAACAGCATGTGCTAGATGAAGTGATACAGACCAGGACAAAATACTAGTAGGTGAAGTTGGTGACTTGACTGCCATGGTGATCTAAATGAGATCTATCTAGTTCAGTAACAGGAGAAAAAGTAAGGAAATGTAAACAGAAGATTTGGAGACTAATTTAGAGAAGTTTCACCACGAGGGAAAAGAAGAAAGAGATAGGGATGAGAAAATGGGGTTGTGAGCTTTTTTTTTTTTTTTTTAATTAGATTCCTCGGTCACTTCTCCCATTTCCTTGAAGACTGTAATCTCTGGATCAGTGAAACTTTCCCCAATGCACTACTCCTGTTAGAGATCTTAAATATTCTAATTTTCACATAAAATGAAATATTCAACTACTCTGCATTCTCAGAATTCCTTGATCTTCATTTCTCCAATGATTTCAGCCATCTGCACCACCGTCATTTCTTTAATATTCCCATTACCAATAACTGCCATCCCCACTCCAAATTCTAAAACCACTGAATCCTCAGAAATATAAAATGTTTACTGTTTTAAGGCACTTGAGTTTTGAGATGGTTTGTTATATAGCAATGGATAACTGAAATGTTAAGAGTATTATTCTCCCATTCCTTCCATCGAAATAGATGCTTGTGGGTCTTTTTCACACTACTAATAAAAGCTGCTTTCTCTCTCAAAACAAAAGAAAAGAAAACAAAGCAAAAACCCCAGACATGCTCTCTTACACTATGGAAGGAGAAAGGGAATGAACAGCCAGAAAGCATCTAAAGAAAAAATTTCAAGCATACACCCAAAATAATAATGAATATAATGTAAGGATTATGGTTCTTCGTTGCAAGTAACAGAGGCCGACTATGTGTGATTTAAGCTAGAAGGAAAAATCTTGAAATAATGGTCATTCTGGTCCTGCAGCCAACACCACAGGCCAAAATCCTATGGACTGGGTGTGATGAGAACATCACCGCCACTCAGCACTAGATGGCGTACCTTACTCTGCCAACGCTATCCGCCCAGGTCCTGCAGCTGGAGCTTGATTCGCTGAGGCTGGAAATCGGGATTCGGTGCTTCTGCTGCCACTGAAAGAAAAACAAAGAAAGAAATTGTGTGCTGAAAAACACTACATCAGTCAGGCGATCAGGGTTAACAGCAATAGTGATAAGTCATATTGATAGTATGTACCCTTGAGAGGACATGATGGAAATAGCACTTTATCTTTGTGATCCTCCCGTCACACACACACCCATAACCTCAGGCTAATCATGAGAAAAACATCAGACAAATTCTAATGTGTGGGCTTCCTATAAAATATATGACCAGTACTTCTTAACTGCAACTGTCATCAAAAACAGGTCTGAGAAACTGTCACAGCCAAGAGGAGCCTAAGGAGACATGACAAATAAATACAATGTGGCATCCTGGGTGGGATCCTGGATCAGAGAAGGGATATAAGGGATATAAGAGAAGAAAAGAAAAAACAACAAAGTAAATTCAAATAAAGTATGAACTTAGGTTAATAATAAAGGATCAGTGGGGTCCCTGGGTGGCTCAGTTGGTTGGACATCTGACTCTTGGTTTCAGCTCAGGTCATGTTCTCAGGGTGCTGAGATTCAGCCCCATGTGAATATCCACATGCAGCATGGTGTTGGCTTGGGATTCTCTCTCCCTCCCCATCTGCTCCTCCCCCTGCACTCTCTTCCTCTCTATCACTCTCTTTCTCTCTCTCTCGCACATGCATGCTCTCAAATAAATGAATAAAATCTTTAAAAAAGTAATAGTGTGTCAACGTTGATTTTCTTTTTGTGGTAACAAATATCATAATTATAATGTAAGATGTCAATAATAGGGTGAAGTGGGTATATAAGAACCCAGGGTACTTCTCAGTTTTTCTATATGTCTAAAACTGATCTACAAAATAAAGTCTATTTTGAAAATAGAAACAATTTGCTGTCCTTGCTTTTTCATGTCACTAGCTCCTATTACGGAGTCTAGACTGGGAGTATCTGATTGATTGAGTCCAGGTTACATGCTAGCTGCAGTGAAGACAAAGACATTGAATCTGAAGTGGATTTGGTGTCTATGGAGGATACAGGCTCCAACTAGCCCAAGACTCCCAGACGACTATACATATGGAAAGGGTACTCAAATGATCAGAAACCAAAAATTGACAAATGGCCTATGACACCCAATCACCTCCACTAATGTCTTGACTATGTACAGATTCAGACTGACCAGTGTAACTCATGATCAACGTAATACAATATTCTGAGGACGTGTAGGACCCAGAATGTGGAGTGAAGAGATACAATAGCATCGCACAGGGAATGCTTCGGTTGGGCATTAGGATATCCTCATCTGATTGTGTTACTAATGTATTCCCTACTGCTAGTACAGTATCTGCCACATATTAGATCATCAATAAAAATTTGCTGAGTAATATGTGGTCTAGGAAACATATTGGCTCTAGTAAGTTTTCTCTTTTTTTTTTTTTAAAGAAAAAATCTGGATGTCATGATGCTACATGGAAATGGAGTTGTAGCAAACATCTCAAGGAGATGTTGTAGCAAAGAGTTGTAGCAAAGCATCTCAAGGATCAAGTCCCAGAAAGCTTCAGAATCCTTTACCTTTTTACTGAAAGTCACATATTGAGAGAAACCTTACAAGGTTGTTTCTTAAGAAATATCTGGACCTTTAGTAAAGTGACTGCAACCTGCAAATTACCCTGCTCGGTTACACAGCAGAGTCAATGCTTCAGTGGACCTCTGAAGGCAAATAGTCAGAAACATCATATCAATAAGATGTGAGAGAAAGTCTGGTCCTTCTCCTTCCTACTCTGTGCCTTTTCCATTTCTCTGCTCTTTAATTGGCTGTAGAACAGAGACTAATTTGAGACTAATTTACTGGCAATACTTACAAGTCAAAATTTTTATTTCGCCTAGCAACTTTAATATAACTTGTATAAAGGTCAGCCTCATCACAAACAATTCACCCTATCCCCAATCGTGGAAAATATCATCCATAATTCTGAAATAACTTACTAATGCCCCTCTGAATATTGAAGCATTGAGTGAACAGCAGTGGTACAAATAAGAAGTCATCTGAACTTGGGGCTCAGCTTTGTCAGATTTTCATTTCCAAAAATTGGGGGATGATAATCTCTATCTTACAGTGTTTTGTGTGGATGAGTGAGAAGGTATTTATAATTTTCTTAAGACAGTAATGGGGACATGGGGCAGCTGGGTGGCTCCACCACGTGGATTTTCAGCTTCCCCTTGTGTGGCCCCAACAGAGTGAACCACTTTTTCTGTGACAGCCCCCCTGTCATTGCACTGGTGTGTGCTGATTCTTTTCTGTTTAAACTGGAGGCTCTGACAGCCACTGTCTTATTTATTCTCTCCCCTTTCTTGCTGATCCTGGGGTCCTCTGTCCAAATCCTCTCCCCTGTCTTTAGGATGTCCTCAGCTGACAGGAAACACAAGGCCTTCTCCACCTGCTCAACCTTCTGGTTGTCTCTCTCTTCTACAGCACTGCCATCCTACATCACTTCCAACCCAATCCAGCACCTCTCCTGAGAGCAAGGAAACGCTATCACTTGCCTACACAGTGGTGACTCCCATGTTGAACCTCATCTATAGTTTAAGGAATAGTGAAGCGAAGACTGCACTAAAACAAGTCATCAACAGGATCTTGGGCCCTTAGAAACTATGACTGACCAAAGGAGTGAAATGCAAGGAGAAAGGAAAGAAAAAAGAATTCCTCAATGGGTTTTGGTGCCTGCTCATTCTAAAAGCCATGATATATCCACTAGAATTTTGGACTTTACTAGGATCTGTTTCTGAATGAAACAACATGAGCAATGAAGGAGAACTTCTATAGGTCTGGGTCCATAAGACTGGGGGACCAACATATCTGAGGATACTGCTAATTGACACAAATTGGGAGCTGATCTGAAGGTTGACAGTTGTAGTGACAACACTACAGTTTGCATTCTGTACTTGTTTTAACTTTTCTTGAACTTCCTCAACCATGTCTTTTTATAACTTCCTGCTTTACATTATCTATTTTTTCAAACTCTACCTGAAACTTTTAAGGATCTTTCTGCTTACAAGGTAAACTTATGACAATGGTAATAATAAGTGATAGACTTTTGTTTCATTCTCTGACTCATTTTTTTTAACTCCCAGTTTCAGTGCATTTTTTTTACATTTGCTTATATATTCTCTCAAATTTTTTTTTTATTTTCAGCATAACAGTATTCATTATTTTTTCACCACACCTAGTGCTCCATGCAATCCGTGCCCTCTTATAATACCCACCACCTGGTACCCCAGCCTTCCACCCCCCCAACTTTAAACCCCTCAGATTGTTTTTCAGAGTCCATAGTCTCTCATGATTCACCTCCCCTTCCAATTTCCCCCAACTCCCTTCTCGTCTCTAACTCCCCATGTCCTCCATGCTATTTGTTATGCTCCACAAATAAGTGAAACCATATGATAATTGACTCTCTCTGCTTGACTTATTTCACTCATTTTTAATCAACATTCAGTATGTGTCAGAACCTTTTTAGGCCCTGAAGACACAGTGCTGAAGAAAATAGACAAATTTCTTACCTTGGGGAATTTATATTCTGGTGAGAAAGAAAATAATAAAAGAATACTCAAAAACATCCACTGGCTTCAGAAAGGGGAACCCTCCTACACTCTTGGTGGGAATGCAAGCTGGTGCAACCACTCTGGAAAACAGCATGGAGGTTCCTCAAAAAGTTTAAAACAGAGTTACCCTATGACCCAGTATTAGGATAAATACTAGGTATTTACCCTAAAGATACAAATGTAGTTACCCAAAGGGGCACATGCACCTGAATGTTTATAGCAGCAAAGTCCACAATAGCCAAACTATGGAAAGAACCTAGATGTACATCAACAGATGAATGGATAAAGATGTGGCATATGTATACAATGGAATACTATGAAGGCATCAAAAGAAGTGAAATCTTGCCATTTGCAATGACATGAATGGAACTAGAGGGTATTATGCTTAGTGAAATAAGTCAATCAGAGAAAGACAATTATCATATGATCTCCCTGATATGAGGAAGTTGAGAGGCAACGTGGGAAGTTTGGGGAGTAGGAAGGAAATAAATGAAACAAGATGGGATCAGGAGGGAAACAAACCATAAAAGACTCTTAATCTCACAAAACAAACTGAGGGTTGCCGCGGAGAGGAGGGTAGGGAGCGGGTGGTTGAGTTATGGACATTGGGGAAGGTATGTGCTATGGTGAGTGCTGTGAAGTGTGTAAACCTGGCTATTCACAGACCTGTATCCCTGGGGTTAATAATACATTATATGTTAATTTAAAAAAAAAAAAACTTCCCCTGGCTTATATAGTACCCATGTACTACTAAGCTAGCAAATGAGGACTTCTTCCTCTGCTACCATGATTAGTCTGTGCCTCATCTGGAGAAAGACTACTCCACACAGACTCTAGCTCAATCTCAAATTATTCACCTTGGATATGAGAATATTTTGACAGAAAGGGTGTGAGGAATACCAAACTAAGTGGACAACATTCTAGGAAACTTCTGTGAATAACCCAGACATTCTTTGTTTACTAGATATTTATGTAGTCATATTGGGATTAGATGAAATCAACTGTCCTTCTTAAACCTGCCTATCATTCAACCAGTATAGCAGCCCCCTTTTCTGATTTTTTTCCAGTGAACATGGGCTAACTCTAGATTCTTGAAAAATAGCAGACTTGGGGCATGGACACCATAGATATGTGTGAATTATTCCTAAGAATTTATTGATACTTGAGGCACCTGGGTGGCTCAGTGGATTAAAGCCTCTGCCTTCAGCTCATATCATGATCTCAGGGTCCTGGGATTGAGTCCCGCATCGGGCTCTCTGCTCAGCAAGGAGCCTGCTTCCTCCTCTCTCTCTCTGCCTACCTCTCTGTCTGCTTGTGATCTCTATCTGTCAAATAAATAAATAAAATCTTTAAAAAAAAGAATTTATTTATACAGAATAAAATAGTATTTACTGCATAGGCATGTCCTCTCCACAAACTCTATAAATAACTCTAACTCTGTGTGCTATGGAAGTACCAGGACCAGTTCAATCTCCCACACAGGGTACCCTTCCCCTCTCATGTAGCAAGGGCACTAGGAAGGAAGCACATTCTGAATTTTCACTCTAAAAATTTGTAAATGAAAAGATAGCCCCTGGGGTTCTGTTTGGATAATAGCAATCCCACAACTAAGCAGATTGGCACAATTATACATTTTTAATATCCAATTTTAGCCAAACTTACATCACTCCTTCATATGTATTTTACTTGTCGTTGTATGGTAGGAAGAATAATGGTCCCCAAAGATGTCCGTGTCCTAATCCCCAAGACCTATAAATATGTTACCTTACACAGGAAAAAAGGGATTTTGTAGACAGAATTAAAATAAGTATCTTCAGATGGGGACATTATCCTTGATTTTATTTGGAATACAGTAACAGGAAATCAGAAGGTAAGAAGAGAATGAGCTTGAGATATTTATTTCCCTGGCTTTCCCACCTCCATACACCTATGTCCACAACTCCTGTCTCAAGGCTTTCTCTATAGAGCTACCCTCTCCAAGTCCTAAGCTGTCCTTCAGGCCCAGGATTAGTACAAGGTTCTTTCTCACTCTTCTTAGCCCTGGGATGTCACTATTTCTTATTAGTTTCAGAATCCTGTCTTTATGTTCATCTGATAGATAAATACCCTTGCCCTTAATAAGAGTGTGAGAAGGACAGCAGAACTCATATATTCTCTTCATTGTACCCATGCTCTTCATTACCCACTTCAAACATACATAGATCCATGTGCCAGCCCACATACATCTAGCACCTAGCTCATAGTAAGTGGCTAAGTAATGCTTGTTAATATATTGATTGTGTGATGATGCAAAGAGATTCAGAAATACCAAAAGGCAAAGAGTTGGAATAGGATCTGGGATAGATTGATAGTAATATTGAACATGATAAAAAAAAAAGATGGATTTTATAGGTTCCAGGGTTTATAAAATATGAATGTTTCTTTCAGGATTCCCTAACACCTTTTTTTTTTTTTTTAAAAAAAGACTTTATTTATTTATTTAAGAGAGAGAGAGAGAGCAGGAGAGGGGACAAAGTCAAAGGGAGAAGCAGACTCCCCACGGAGTTGGGAACCCAATGTGGGACTCAGTCCCAGATCTCCGGGATCAGGACCTGAGCTGAAGACAGTGGCTTAACCAACTGAGCCACCCAGGCATCCCAGGATTTCCTAACTCTTATGTGTTAACTCTTACTTAAGAAGGAAGGAGACCCTAGTTCTATTAGTCCATGAATTAATGTAAGATGGAGGGTAGGTCCACAACAAGGTCCAAGGATGAGTATCTTAACATATTACGAACTTCCTGAGGAACTACTCAACAAATCATAGAGGTAGGAAGCTTAGAGATTCCTACAGTCAGTGGCGGATATGAAGCCTGCATGGGAAATTCCTTTTTGCTACTTTCTTCAGAGCTCCCTTCACATCCTTGTTCCTCAGGCTATAGATGAGGGGATTAAGCATGGGTGTCACCATTGCATAGAACACAGACACCAGTTTTTTCTGTTCTTTGGAAGACTTTGGTGTCATGTAGGTCACAATTCCTGACCCATAAAAAAGGATGACCACCAGGAGGTGGGACCCACAGGTAGAGAATGCCTTGAGCCTCCTCACAGCTGACTTCATCCTCACCACAGTCACTATTATGTGGCTATAGGACACCAGAATTAGGGAAACAGGTATGAGGAGAATCACAACACCCATGAGGAAAATGGCCATCTCTGAAGTGCGGGTGTCTGTGGATGCCAGGATCAACAGTGCAGGAGCCTCACAGAAGAAATGAGCAATACTATTGCTGCCTCGATAGGGTAGCCTTAATACAAAAGTGGTATCCACCACAGACACCAGAATGCCACTGGTCCATGATCCTGCAGCCAGCTGGACACACAACCTCCAAGTCATGACGCTAGAGTAATGCAGAGGGTTGCAGATGGCCACATACCGATCATAGGACATCACTGCCAGAAAGGCACACTGTGTGCATCCAAAAATGAGGAAGAGTATAAGCTGAGCTGCACAACGTGTGAATGAAATGACCTTCTTCCTGGATAGCAGGTGGACTAGGGCCTGAGGAATGATGTTGGTAGAAAAACAGAGGTCAGCCAGAGATAAGTTGCAGAGGAAAAAATACATGGGTGTGTGAAGCCGCGAGTCAGCCTGCACAAGGCACATGAGAAGCAGATTTGCAAGCACAGTGACCAGGTAGACACCCAGGAATACAATGAATAGCAGCTTCTGCGTGTGGGAGTCATCAGAGAGTCCCAGAAGGAGGAATTCGGTCACCTGTGTCTGATTTGATTGTCTCATAGTCTGTATTTTTTTCAGTAAGAAGTCACCTCATGCCAAACATATGTCCATATAACCTATAAAATATATCAATCAGATTTGGAAGACTTTGGGATTGCTCTGAGTCATTACCAGCCATTCCAAGAATCCCCTTTATATAGAAGAGGATCAGGTTGCTTTAGTCGGAATTTTCGGTGTTGTAAAACTTAATACTCTTAGGTTGGTGCTTTTATTTTTAGTGTCATCTGCAAATGTAGAGTAGATCAAAAGAATTGTCTTCTTTATTCTGAATATGATAATTCTAATAATAAAAAAGGTTGAATTAATCTATAAAGCATGGCATTTAATTTCACTTTATTATCAGCTAAAACCCTTGAATCTTATGCTGCTATTGCCACATGTCCCCTGTCTTAAGATGGTGTTTGTTTGTTTGTTTGTTTTGTTTTGATGCCTTGGGCATACAACTGTTGCTTCTTCCCTGAAAAGATGTCACTAAGGAATAAGAAATAAAAAAGAAGCATTGTGCCTTGCAAAACTGACATTTTTTTTTTGAGAAAACAACCTGCTTTGAAAAAGCTCAGACACTCAGGAATAACTGGATAGTATGCCATAATCTCTGGTAATCCCATCCACAGCTTAGGCTGGAAATCTTAGCCATCACTTAATTTCTAAAATAATAGACATACAATCATGACTTTTCCATTTGAAGCCACGAATTTGACTAGTTTTCTGCATTCAGACTAAAGAGCACTAATCAACCACCTCTAGCTCCTTATCACACACTGCCTTACATTATCAGTCTATTCATCCCAGAGTTTAAAAAGTTCCTTGAAAACTGTACATTTTTCATTTTATTTAAAGATTTTATTTATTTGATAAAGAGTGAGTGAGAGCACAAGTAGGTGGAGCACCAGAGGAAGAGGGAAGACCAGGTTCCCCACTGAACAGGGAGTCTGATGCGGGGCTCAATCCCAGGACCCCAAGATCATGACCTGAGCCAAAGGCAGACACTTAACCTATTGAACCACCCAGGAGCCTCTATATCTTCTTCATTTTTGTGCCTTGTTTTTTAAGATATGGCATAGGGGCTTATATGATTGATCATCACTAATTAAAGTTAATGAAAATAATTTGATCACATTGTTTAGTAGAGTTCTTTAAAAAGCCTACCACATTCTGATCTCACTAAGAAGTCAACATAGGTTCTTGCTGACTTTGTCCCCCCACACAGGAAGAACAACCAACAATACTGAAGAATAAGACACCACTGAGAGATGCCTAGATCATGGGGTTTCTGGGTTCTTCCGGGCTGAAGAAACCCCTGCACCACAGACACCAAGACAGATGGCATTAGAAAGGTAAGAGAATATTAAGGTGGGCACATGTTGTGATGAGCACTAGGTGTTATATTGCCACTACAGAATCATTGAACACTACATCACAAACAAGTGACATACTATATGTTGGCTAACTGAACATAATAAAAATAGAAAGGTAAGAGATGCAGCTACACAGTGACTGCATTGTCCTTCCCCCACATCTGTGCAGGACCATGTAGGGAAGTCTCTCCTGAGCCTCCTATCACTCTAGTAGGAAAAGAAAGCCCAGGGGAGACAATCTGCAGCACCCTAACATTCTCAGTTGCTTTGCGGGAGTACATGCTCTGATCTCACACCAAAGGGACTGCAGGGGAATCAATGGGGCTCAACCACCAGGTATCTGATTGTGACAGAGAAGTGGGGAGGGGCTTGCAACAATCAGCATACAGATTTTGGCAGACCAAATTTATACCTGCAATGTCCAAGGACTAATCCTAACCAGAGGTTTTACTCATCTGCAGGATCAAGTCATGGGGGAACTCTGATCAGATAACAGGGTGAGGTACAGATCTGCCTGATTCAGATCCATAAAGGAGTTTTGCTGACCTTAGAGCCTGGTTTGCCCATGCCCAGCAAGGGAGCTAAATCACAATCCTACCTGCAGTGAAGAGTGTTTTCTTGCCCCTTCTGACCAGAGGGCTTATGGCAAATCCTGGAAGCAGTATAGCCCAGCAGCACTCAAGCTGAGAGATGTGTGGGGGGAGTTGATTGCACCCAGAGCAAAACCAGTATCAGTGGAATATTCCTGTGCTACACGCAGGCAAGGGAGTTAATGCATAGTGTAGGCTGAGGGTAAATCTCAGCCCGTTCCAACTGGAGAGCCTTCCTGAGAATTGAGAGTAGCCTGGAGTGATCTACTCCCTTCCACTCAGGCAAAGAACCTAGTACCTAGCCCCACCCATTGTCAAGAGTGTCTTCTGACCCCACCTGCCTGGGAGGACTGGTGAAAACTCTTAGAAGCAATGCAGCCCAGGGACAATGTGCAAAGAGGTGGTGCACAGGGCTGAGAGGTTCCAGAGCAAAGCCAGTGGCTCTGCTGCAGTCCTGATCATCTGGTAAGCCTGATTAGAGAATCCAGACAACCACAGAACACTTCCTACAGCCCCACTTAGGTAGGGAACTAAGACAGCAGTCCTACCAGTCTATTCTCAGCAAGTAGCAAATCTTCATCACGTTAACAGAATGAAAGAAAAGAATCATATGATCATCTCAACAGACACAGAAGCATTTGACAAAATTCAACATTCATTTGTGATAAAAAACTCTTAACATATTACACATAGAAGGAACTTATCTCAGTATAATACAGGCCATGTGTCACAAGCTCAGAGTTAACATTCATACTTAATGTTGAACAGTTGAAAGTTTTTCCTCTATGATCAGGAGCAAGACAATAGTACCCACTCTCACCAATTCTATTTAACATAGTACTAGAAGTCCTAGCTAGGATAATCAGGCAAAAAAAAAAAATGAATAACTGTTATCACAATTGGAAAAGAAGAAGCAGAGGTGTTTGTATTTGCAGCTAATATTTTGTATACAGAAAATCCCAAAACTCAAAAAAAAAAAATCTGTGTTATCTAATCAGTGAATTCCATGAAGTTGCAGGATACAAAATTAACATACAAAATCAGTAGCATTTCTATATGCTATCAACAAATTTCTGAAAAATCATTCCCATTTACAATAGCATCAAAAACAAAATACTTAGGAATAAATTTGAGGAGGTGAAAGATCTCTACTAAGAAAACTATAAGACATTGATGAAAGAAATCATAGACACATATGAATGGAAAGCTGTCCCATGTTCATGCTTGGAAGAATTAATACTGTAAAATGTCGATACTACCAAAAGCTATGTGTAAATTCAATGCAATCCTTATCAAGAGTGCAATGGCATTTTTACAGAAGTAGATAAAATACTGCTAACATTCATATGGAACCACAAAAGATCCCAAATCGCCAAAGAAATCCTGAGGAAGAAGAACAAAGCAAGAGGCATCACACTTCTTGATTTCAAGCTATATGATAAAGCTATAGTCATCAAAACAATATGGTACTGGCATAAATACAGACAAATTAACCAGTGAAACAGAACTGAGGACCCAGTAATAAACCCAAACACAGACATCTAATGTTGGACAAGGGAACAAAAATTGCTAAAGGAAGAAAAGACAGTCTCTTCAGTCAATGGTATTGGGCTAATTGGATATTCACATGTGATAGAATGAAACTAGACTCACAAAAATTAACTTCAAATGAATTAGACTTGAATGTAAGTCCTGAAACAAGGAAACTCCTAGTAGAAAACATAGGCTCCTTGACCTAGGTGTTGGTAATGAATTTTTTAATATGACATCTAAAACATAAGCAGTAAAATAGAGAATAAATGAGACTATAACAAACTGAAAAGCTTCCGTGAGAATATATCAAACTAAAAAGCAAAAGAAACCACCAGCAAAGAGAAAACCAACTTACAGAATGGGAACGAATATTTGCAAAAGCATATATCCATCAAGGGGTTTGTATACATAATATATGAAGAACTTACACAACTCATTAGACATAGGAAAACCACAGGGACATGTATCACCACATGCCTGGTTAGAATGGACATCATAAAAAAGAGAACAAATGCTGACATGGACAGGAGAAAAGAGAACCTTTATGCTCTATTGGTGGGATTGTAAGCTGGAATAGCCACTATGAAAAAGAGTATGAAGAAGCCTCAGAAAAATAAAATATAACTACTACATTATCCAGCAGTTCCCCTTTGGGAATATATCCAAAGAAAATGAAAACCATAATTTGCAAGAGTAACTACACCCCTGTGTTCATAGCATTATTCACAATAGCCACGAATTGGAAACAGGCTAAGTGTCCATCGATGGATAAATGAGTAAAAAAAATAGTGGTATATATAGAATGGAATGTTACTCCACATGAAAAACTAGGGAATTATTCTATATGAAAAACAATGGAAAATTATTCCATATGAGAAACTAGGGAATCATACCATTTGCGATACTATAGAAGGACCTTGAAGGAATTATGCTAAGTGACATTTAGTCAGAAAATGACCAATACTGTATTATCTCATTTTTAGGAGGAATCTAAACCATACAAATGAAAAAAACCAAATAATAGAAAGAGATCAGACTTGTTATAGAGGTGGAGGATGAGAGGCGGACGATTTGGAAGAAGGTGACCATAAAATACAAAAATCTGGTACCAAGATAAATCTGAGGCATAGAATAGACAACATGATGACTATAGTTAACACTGTTTTATAGTATATCTGAAACAGTGATTACATTCTAAGAATTCCTATCACAATGAGAATTTTTTCCTTTTTTTTTTTTCTTTTTAAATTTTCTCTATAGGAAAAGATTGATGTTCCCTGAAACTACTTGCGGTTATCAATTCACAATATATGAAAATCAGGTCTCATGCTATATTCCTTAAACTTATACAGTGATGAATGTCAATTATTTCTCAGTAAAACTCGGGGGTTGGGGAGGGGGATGAGTATCATTATCCCAGAGAGATTTTCAAGAGTTTGGGAGCAATAATAAAATTTCACTGAACTCTTCAAAAAGAAGGGAGAGAAATTTGAAGTCTAAAGTTTGAGTCTTCTATGCAGAGTTTAGGCTTTCAACCCTTTATCTCTTTGGGAAAGTGCCTCAAAATAATGTTTTAGAAGTATCCCTTAGAATGTGTAATGTTGCTAAGGAAACCAACCATATCAAAGTATAATTTTTCAAAATAATTTTAGAAAGAAAATATGTGACATAATAATACATGTGCTTCTCTAGTAACACATTAAATTTCAAAAGGTGGCTGATAACCACCTTAATTTCAAAATAATGAGCTTAAAGGAGATTTCAAGGTATCTCCAACAACTGCAATACGATATAAAAATACTTGTGATTTCTGTTGGTGATAAAGTCATATATAGCTGTTAATGATTCTTCTTCTTCTTTGACTTAGTTACCATCATTAAAACAAGACAGAGATTTTGCATTCAGTTAGAGTAAAGTAGAAGTAAAGAAGTAGCATTCACACCTCAAGTGAAGACCGGCAGGCTGAAAGAATGCCTAGTTTTCTCAAAAAGAAGCAATCAAATTCTATGTAACGGGACAATGGAGTCTTAGGCGTCTGGATAGATCTGCATGTCAAAGTGATGAAAGGCTCCAATTCATCACTGAAAAAATACATGAATATAACAAATTACTGTGAACAATCACATCTCTGCTTGATGATCCCTTATGGTTCCCTTATCAGACCACAGTCCACCTTTCCAGCCATTTTCCCTGCCACATAGCTAGGACACACTGGTTTTTTATACACCACTGATCTTTCCTGGGCACAATCCCTTAATTCAGACATATACCCACTACTAGAGTTCGCATCACTTTCGTCCAACATTCATATGAATACTCGGTCACCTTATTTGTAGAGCAAATGTCCAAGCACCTGCTTGGCACTAGGGATAAAGAAAAAAGACCCAACTCCTGAGGCCAAAGAATCTCAGAGGAACCTAACAATGGTCATGTTTTATCCTCAATGTCAGTATATTCCTGGGAACATCATAGATTCACAGCAAATAATAGTTTAATGAATGAATGTATTGGACCAATTGAGTCTTTATGACCTAACAGTTATTTAAATCTAACTAATAAAGAATTGCTTCTAAAAAAAAAAATGTAGTCTATCGCTACAATAGTGTACATAAAAAAATTTTTTTTTGAGAAGACACACTATTTTTTAGGTACCTTCAGAATTTCCAACCATCTAGTGAAGGTATTATTTAGTTAGTTCTTAGAGTCTCCCCAGGTCCTTTAGACTTTGCTTCTCTCTCCATCACAGTTCACAGCCTTCCCAGAGTAGGAATTAATGCATGTCTCTAATCTCAGGGAAAACTAGATGGTAAGCAAGTATGCTCAGTTTTGATGAAAAGAGAGAGTGAGGGCATACAACTGAACACTTCTCAAGAGTTTTAAGTGATGTCTATATCAGTGGTAAACTTAATGGAAGGGCAGCTACAGGATATTGCTGATTCTATACCTTCATCTGGCTAATAACTACAAGTTTTTAAAGACTCCATTTAGGAAAAGTATTATCCAGGAACACCTTCCATTCTTTTTTTTTTTTTTTTTTTTTTTTTTTAGATTTTAATTATTTATTTGACAGGCAGAGATTACAAGTAGGCTGAGAGGCAGGCAGAGAGAAAGGAGGAAGCAGGCTCCCTGCTGAGCAGAGAGCCCAATGCAGGGCTCGATCCCAGGACCCTGGGATCATGACCTGAGCTGAAGGCAGAGGTTTTAAACCACTGAGCCACCCAGGCGCCCCAACACCTTCTATTCTGATACACAAACGTTTCCCATTCCCCACTCCCGTTTCACTCCCAACACATACACACATTAGGAAATAAAAACACTCACAAACATCTAGAAACTAGATGCATTGGTGTACTGTCAGTACCATGAACTATGTAGATGTACATGTATCATGTACATCCATCAAGGCTAAAAGATTATACATTGAAATTAGCTTCTTTCTCTGCTACACTGAGATGTTCAAGGGCAGGGACCTCATCTGACTGCTCTTCATTCACAGCAAATAGAATAAGTTGGTACAAACTAAGTGTACAACACGTGGTTTCTGAGCTGATTGGACTTGAGCCAAAACACCGAGAGACAGTCAATGTGAGTCAGAGTGTGACTTGTGATCTGTCAGAGGATAGGAGCTCTCACTGACCCTGGCACAATAGTAGAAGGCTACACCCCTGACCTCTCCTGATTTGTTTTTAAAAGCACATTATTCTCTAATGAGAATGTGGAAGAGTAAAGGTTCCCCAAGATGACTGTGAATCTGCCCCCAGGGTCAGGAAGCTTCTGAAAGGAAAGCATGTGTACTGTCAAGCTTTCTCTCCTATTATTCTGCCTTTTCCCTAGATTTAACATCAACTTTTCAGTTCATTTCCCTAAAAATGGCATATATTATGATTCAACAAGAGGATAGGATTAGGAAGCCATGCATTTTCTAATCTGACATTTCTTGTAGGAAGAAGATTTTGAGGGAATCCATAAGAACCAAGAAAAAAGACTGAATTTCAGTTCTGATTCCAAGATCTTTGGTGCTCAAAATCACCCATTCCCTACCCTCCATACCCACTTCCTGTCTTCCAAGCCCAGCTCAATAGAGGCATAAAAATCCCCTCTCAAAGGATCAATACTGACTCCATGGAAGTTCTGCTTATGTCTCCTCTAGGCGAAGACCATGGTCTCCTTCACAGGGAATTCGACATTGTAGTTGCGGTTTGATAAGATAG
This sequence comes from Mustela nivalis, assembly GCF_964662115.1. Classification (NCBI taxonomy): domain Eukaryota; kingdom Metazoa; phylum Chordata; class Mammalia; order Carnivora; family Mustelidae; genus Mustela; species Mustela nivalis. The sequence goes on from NC_139028.1 coordinate 69,258,255, forward strand.
ATCCACTGTGGAAAAAACCTTGACTAGATCTATTACAGAAGATTTAGCTCTGAGGATCCGACAGTTTGGACAAAATCAGTTGAATTTTAAAAGCAAAATTTATGAAGAGATAGAAACCAATTCACTGCCAATATACACCCAGTTAATACCTTTGTCCACCTTGTGCCTTCTCTTTCCATCCCTTTAATAGTCTTACAACATTTTCTCATCTGGTGAAGGAAAACAGATAAAATTAGCATGTCAAAGCCAGTAAAAACATCTCAGTGTTGAGGGGGAATCTGCCACAGGTGTATTGGCTGCAGGAGTGGGCAGAGTGGAGACTGCAAGACTGAGGTCCTCTTGTCATAAGTCATTCGAGTCCAAGAGCTCAGTAAAATCTCTGAGGCCAACGTCAAGGACAAGACAGAGAAGGGAACCCCCAGCACTGCATTGTCCTCATGCTCCATCCAAAGGTCTTATTGACATCAGGACATACTAAGCCACAGTAGTTCCATTTAAATGAGGACACCAGAAGGATACTAGGAGCAGTCTCTGGAGTGGCTGAAGTGCTCAGGAGAATTCTGAATCATTAGGGTAGATCTTGAGCTGTGTTTTCTCTCAGAGGTTCCCAAATGGTTATAAAGAGAACAGAAAATAACATGCAGTTAGCACTCACCTCTCCACTCATAGTTCCCATGACCAGTTCTTCTCACCTGTCTTCTTTCTTGGGAAGTGAGGTATTGTTGCAATTAAGTATTTGGTTTGTAGACTCTAGGTTGCAGCCCCATTATATTACATACTCTGTGTATGTTTTCAAGAATTTCATCATTTGTAGAAGGTGAATATGATGTGCCCCAGATGATGATATACTTCAGTTATTAACATTTTAACAATATTTTCATGTCTTTATTTACATACATAGTTATTTTGATAACTTAATGCTAAGTTGTAGCCTTAATGCCCAAAACATATAAGGGGCTCCTACAAATAAAAAAAGTCAGTAATATCCAATTTTTAAAATGGGCGAAGACTAGAACATGGATTTAGAGAGTAGGAAATACAAATAGTTAATAAGAATATAAAAAGTATATTACATAATTAGCCACCAGAATACGTAAATTAAAATCACAGTGAGGGGCACCTTGGTGGCTCAGCTGGGTAGATGTCTGACTTGATTTTGGCTCAGGTCATCATCTCAGGTTTATGGGATCAAGCCCCATGTAGGGCTTCATGTTCAGGGCGGAGTCTGCTTGTCCCTTTCTTTCTCCTCCTCCCTGTGCTTGTTTTCTCTCCCTCTCTCTCTCTCTCTTAAATAAAAAAAAATTTTTAAAAATAAAACCACAATGAAATACCACTAAGCTTTGTAAAAATGGATTAAAACAACTGAAGATGTGGAGCAATATTCACTGCTCACAGGAGCATAGTTTGGTACAATCAATATAAGAAGTCCATTTGGAAGCAACTTTGAAAACTAACCTTAAATATATGCCTACTCTCCTACAATCCATTTGTTTCACCTCTCGTGGTATACAGGCCTTATGGAAATGAGTGTTTACTTCCACCACACGTACATAAAAGTATTTTGTTAAACAGCCATACTCAAAATAATCAGAAATGGCAACAATATAAATTCAGATGGACAAGATAAAAGATAAATTGAATGAAGTGGGATACTATTGTTTATTTTTAAAAGAATGAACTACTGCTACTTGCAAACACAGAGACAGAAAGATGTCTAGTAAAAGAAGCTAGACATATAATAAGTATATTCTATAGGATTCCATTTCTTTGAAGCTCAAGAACAAGCAAGACTAATTTATATTTTTAAAATTCCAAATAATGGTTACCTTTGAGAGACTGTGATTTGGAGTTGACTGGGAGCATTTTGATGGTTGTGAGGGTTCTGCTTTCTGATCTATATAATAGTTACACAGACATATACATACATAAGACTTGTTGAGCTGTACTGAAGATTGGTGTACATTCTGTATGCAAGTAATACCTCATTTAAAGAGAAGGAGAGGGCAGGGCACCTGGGTGGCTCAGTGGGTTAAGCCTCTGCCTTCGACTCAGGTCATGATCTCAGGGTATTGGGATCGAGCACTGCATCAGGCTCTCTGCTCAGCAGGGATCCTGCTCCCCCTCTCTCTCTGCCTGTCTCTTTGCCTACTTGTGATCTCTTTCTCTATCAAATAAATAAATAAAATCTTAAAAAAAACAAAAATAAAAAAAAAATAAAGAGAAGGAGAGAGACTCCTGGGTAGCTCAGTTGGTTAAGTGTCTGCCTTCAGCTCAGGTCATGATCCCAGGGACCTGAGATGGAGTCCCACATCCAGCTCCTTGCTCAGAGGGGAGCCTGCTTGTTCCTCTACTTCTGCCTGCAGTTCCCCTCTTGTGTTCTCTCTCTCTCTGACAAGTAAATAAATAAAATCTTTTTAAAAAATAGAAAGAGAGAGAAAAGAGGAAAAAGATGAAGTTAAGCATTTAATTCAAACTTCTGGGTCTTTCACAGGGGTGTGAAGTAGTGAAGCAAATCCAAAGGCACAAACAAGTAAATAATAGAAAAGAAGAAATCAGTGAAATAGAAAACAAAATATAAATATAAGATTAACAAAATCCCAAATTTTTCTTTACACTGATTACTAAGATAGCCTAAAGTCAAAAATTATTTGTTAGAGCGAAAATAGTAAAGTAGGGAACTCAAGTGGCCCTCCCTCTAAAGAAATACAAAAAATATCCCAAATGCTGTCAGAGCACACTTTATCAGCTTCTAGAAAATAGAAGTTTATAGCACTCAATTGAATGTTTAATCAGGAAAAAGACAACTAAAACCATGTTTGTGTTGTTTAACTTAGTCCAACCATGAAAGTGAAATGACATCTCACAGAATAGGAAAATATAATTGCAAATCAAATATCTGAGGAGGGTCTAGTATGCAGAATATTTAAGGAACTCATGCAACTCAAAATCAAAACAGATGAACAACACAATTTAAAAATGGATAAAGGACTTGAAAAGTAATATCTCCAAAGAAGATATAGAAATGACTGACAAAAACATGAAAGGATGCTGCACATCCCTAGGCAGGCATTTGGGAATTGCAAATTAAAACCACAGTTAGAAATGGAACCTCTCCGGGGCGCCTGGGTGGCTCAGTGGGTTAAGCCGCTGCCTTCGGCTCAGGTCATGATCTCGGCGTCCTGGAATCGAGCCCCGCATCGGGCTCTCTGCTCCGCAGGGAGCCTGCTTCCCTTTCTCTCTCTTTCTGCCTGCCTCTCTGCCTACTTGTGATCTCTGTCAAATAAGTAAATAAAATCTTTAAAAAAAAAAAAAAAAGAAGAAGAAGAAGAAATGGAACCTCTCTAGATGTCTGTCATAATCCCTGAGGGAGAGGGGCAAGCATATAGTCCCAGTTTGGGAAGGGAAGAGGATTTGCAGCATTACCTCCTATTTGCCATATTCTCTTCCTTGTATCAGGAGAACTCTAGCTCACCATCTCTGCCCATTCATCCTATACTCAATTCAGAAGCGAGTGCTTCTGAATTTGAGTATGTTTTCTAAATTCCGAGCCCCGGATGGTGAGTTTGCCCTCCACATGCTGGAGGAAAGCTTTTGATTGACGTATGGTGTTATGAAGCTACTAAGACTACTTGGAGACCTGATGGTGTCCAAGACTAAAGGAGAACACTGATCACCTTTCTCCTTAATCCTTGCCCAGCTAACTCAACAATGGAGGTTGGCTAGAGGTTGGTTAGAAGTAAAGGCATTTAAAAAAAAAGAAGAAGAAGTGAAGGTATTTAGAAAATACTTGCAACATCAGGGGCTAGAGGAATGGATATGATGTCACTTTTGGTTTAATAGAAAGCTCTCAGATCAGTAAATGAGGCTAGAGGCAATAGCCTTAAGGTATGGATTAGTAGGGTCCAGGGATTAGAGTCTCACCATGGTTCCTCTTCCTTGTCCGAGGACTAGACATACTGAGGACAATGTGGCTATAGCAGACAGTCATGGCAGTCAGTGGCAGCAGAAAGAGGTAGTAGAAGGTTGAGAGGTTGTAGGTGATCTTTTGCCATCAAGCCTTGAAACTGCCTTCGGTGACACCCTGAGTGAAGGGGACTGGGCCAGCTTGGCGGATGGTATGGAACAGGAACAGCTGGAGAAGTTTGAGGACTGTTAGAGGTGGTCTCTCTTCACCTTCCCACCAGTCACACTATCTCAGTTCATCTTTAATTCTCTGCAGAGCTGCGTATTGCTGAGTTAGGACCATATTTAAATAGGACCATATTTAAAGCTTAAAAACTTGAGAGTCCCTATTTTCCCCTTATGCTACAGAGCTAATCATTAAGTTTGTTAAATCCTGGAACTTAAGGAATCTTGCTTTCTCAAGTACTATTCTAATATAGCATTTTATAAAAGGATATTTCTAACACCTCACAAAAATTTTTAGCTGAAATGATTTTTCTGATGTGTCTAATTCTGTGGTAAAAGAAATTTTGCATAAAATGGTTGCTGCTAAAATTTCAGACCATTTTGCAATCACTCTGTGAAGTGAGCTTTAGAAAGAGTCTTATGCACAATAATTATAACAGTGAAACAATGTTAAGTAATAAAACTTAACTTTAAAATAAAAAACTTTTTACAAAAAAAAAAAAAAAGAAATAGAACCTTTTCCTTTTCCACTGGTAATATTGTCAAGCCACAAAAATAAAAGCCGGGTTACACTGTGGGGCGGGGGGGAAGGACTACAAAGTGAAACAGAATTGAGAGCTCATATACTGGGTGTTATAGGCAGCTGATGAATTATTGAACCTTGCATTAGAAACTAGTGATGTTCTGTATGCTGGCTAATTGTATTTATATTTAAAAAAAGAATTGAGAGCTCCTAGATAGACATATGTAAAATTGAAGGTACAACAGGGTTATAACAAAAATCATTCGGAAGGTAACAAATAGTGCAGTAAAAAGTATTGATAAATACTACTTTGATACTGAGAGAAAATAAAACAGGATTTCTCCCTAACATGACACAAGAAGGTAGACTCTAAATGGGCTAAATAACTAAGAGTTCAAATAGAACAATGACGTTATAGGAGAAAACATAACAGAATATCTTTTGACCTACAGGAAAGACCCTTCAAAACACAGAGCATAATGAAAAACTTGATGAATTTGATTTCCTCAAAATCTGGAATTTGTCTTCAATGAAGAACATGATTAGTAAAGTTAAAATGTTGATGAGATCACAGACCTGTACTCCTGGGCCTAAAAATACATTATATGTTTATAAAAAAATTTAAAAAAAATTTTTTTTAAAAACCACGGAATGGAAGAAGATATTTGCAAATGACAGTACAGACAAAAGGCTGATATCCAGGATCTATAAAGAACTCCTGAAACTCAACACACACAAAACAGACAATCATATCAAAAAATGGGCAGAAAATATAAACAGACACTTCTCCAATGAAGACATACAAATGGCTATCAGACACATGAAAATATGTTCATCATCACTAGCCCTCAGGGAGATTCAAATTAAAACCACATTGAAATATCACCTTACACCAGTTAGAATGGCCAAAATTAGCAAGACAGGAAACAACATATGTTGGAGGGGATGTGGAGAAAGGGGAACCCTCTTCCACTGTTGGTGGGAATGCAAGTTGGTGCAGACTCTTTGGAAAACAGTGTGGAGATTCCTCAAGAAATTAAAAATAGAACTTCCCTATGACCCTGCCATTGCACTATTGGGTATTATACAAAGATACAGATGTAGTGAAAAGAAGGGCCATCTGTACCCCAATGTTCATAGCAGCAATGGCCACAGTTGCCAAACTGTGGAAAGAACCAAGATGACCTTCAACAGATGAATGGATAAGGAAGACTCCATATACACTATGGAGTATTATGCCTCCATCAGAAAGGACGAATACCCAACTTTTGTAGCAACATGGACGGGACTGGAAGAGATTATGCTGAGTGAAGTAAGTCAAACAGAGAGAGTCAATTATCACATGGTTTCACTTATTTGTGGAGCATAACAAATAGCATGGAGGACAAGGGGAGATGGAGAGGAAAAGGGAGTTGAGAGAAATTGGAAGGGGAGGTGAACCATGAGAGACTATGGACTATGAACCATAGTCTCTCATGGTTCACCTCCCCTTCCAATTTCTGAAAAACAATCTGAGGTTTTTGAAGGGGCGGGGGGTGGGAGGTTGGGGGAATCAGGTGGTGGGTATTAGAGAGGGCACAGATTGCATGGAGCACTGGGTGTGGTGCAAAAACAATGAATACAGTTATGCTGAAAAGAAATTTTAAAAAATACTAAAAAATGTTGATGAGAAAATGGATGAGATATTTGTGCTATGTAAAACAAGTAGAATAAGAACTTAATATCAGGAATTTATAATAAATTCTAAAGATCAAGAAGAAAAGGAAGAAACCCCCAATAAGAAAAACAAAACAAAACAAAAAACAAAAACAAAAAGAGGATATACAAGGGAATTCACAGAAATTAACTTCAAAGGGTTGCAAAAACAGAAAGCAATACTCAAATTCATTAGTACTGAAAGGTATACAAACTAAAACAACAAAGAGATATCTGTTTATCCCTATTAGGCATGCAGAAATTAGAAAGTCAGATATTGTAAAATATTGGCAGATATAGAAAAGAGAGGAACACACGCCTACATTTGGGAAAATGTAGAGAGATACAGCCAGTCTGGGAAGAAACCTGGTATCATTGGGCCACCTTTTGCCTATGCAAAGGATATAGTCATGTCACAGAAAAAGGAAATGAAAATGATCAATAAACATATAAAATTATGCTCATCCTCAAGCATAATTAAAATATTCTATAATAAATTAACAGAGATACCATTTTTAACCTAATGCATTAACAAAATTGAAGAGTTTCAAAATACCAAATGTTAGTAATTGTGTAACTAAATAGGAAATTTTTGTTAATTAAATGCAACTTTTCAATAAGACAGTTGGCAATATCTATTGACATTTATCTAAAGGGGTGTAATTTTAGATCCTGCAATTAAACCTCAGAAAGTTATCCTTCAAATATATTTGACAAGGACTATATGTTCCAAGAAGTTCACTGTGGCACTGTTTCAATGTCTAAAGAGTAGAAAAAATCCTTATGTCCATTAATATGGATATGGTTAAGTAAATTACAGCATATTTATTCCTTGGAACATAATCATTTATTTTTAATGAGTTATATTTATAGGTGCTATGAAATCAAAACTAAACTATAAATAATGTGCAGGTAGAACCACAAAAAAAAGTAAAACAATAAAATTCAAACTACTAGCATATCCTTACGGTGATAAATGACATTTTGCAGAAACTAAATTACCACCTGAAATATGATTGGGAAATTGACAACTTCAGGGCATTTTCTTGAATCCCACATGGCTACACTATCATATGACAGCCTGTTCTTCCACCTGCTTTTGCTTACATTCTTCGAAATTTAGCTCATATGAATGCACCATTTGGATCTAAAATTTATCTTTGAAAACATGTTTTCACTAGCTTGAGAGAGCTGTAGGAGAAGTTCCATTTTCATGTGGCCAAACCAAAGTCTTCATACCTTAAAAATTAATAGGTTAAAAGTCTCCTTCTATAAGACTGTCCTTCGTGAATTATTCCCACAAAAGAAAAGCTTGGACTTTATGTCCAGTAAATTAACAACTTTTTTTTTTAAATATAATTTTTTATTTTTTATAGAGGCTACCCAGAACCCCTGCTATCATGCTGCTATAAAGACCATGCCAACCAAGTTCAGCTCCACCACTTCAGGTGATCATATAGCACCAAAATAATCACAAACCAAAATGAAGGTACAAGGCCTGGAATGCAGCTGTAGTACTGTTAGAAAGTTGGCATCCAGATAATCCAATATCTTCTTACTTTCACCTCTATTTCATTACTATATGAATGAAAACACATGTTTGATAACTAGTAAACCCCTGATAACTGTTGAGCTGTTTGGAATGACATGGGCATAAGGTTTGGAACAGGGATGTTAGTGTGGATTGGAAACTTTAGTCTGTGACCTCATGTACAGCACCGAGTGCCCTAGGATGTCTCAGAGGATGCAAAGGTAATAAAGCTGAGGGCTTTTCAAGCTCCAGGGAATGCCCTGTTTACATACTCTCAGGACCTCACCTCTAAATATATCCTTGAAGGAAAAATTCTCTGTTCAGAACTGGGACCTAGGAGAATTGGCGTTTGTACCTTGAAAGAATAAAGGCTGGGGGTGGAGTCAGACTCCTAGGGATGACTCTTGTGCAGGCCCTGGGAGGCATTACTTAGGAGCCAACCCACAATGGGTGCTGTCTTTAGAGACTGATCTGCAGGCTGCAGAAATCATTGCCTCCCTCACTTGATCCTCCATTCCTTCACCAGTGACCCTGCAGCTCAGTTCCTGCCTCCTCTCTGACCTCAGGTGAGAGTGGACAAGTTGTTGATGGGTCTCAGTCTGGAATCTTCAGTACCATTGGGGGGTGGGGGGTGATCATGGCATTGGGAAAGGTAAATTTGGTCATTTACTTCTTGCACATCAATGTTGTTCCTTGCTAGACTCCCAGAGACAACAATTGTATTCCCACTCTTCTCCAGAATCCCAGCTCCAAAATGCTTTTCATCATCAGGAATAGGGCTCCTTCCAGAGAGATCACAGAGGCTGTGCCTCTTGCTATTGAAAAGCAACTGCCTGATTTTCCCTTTCCTTCCTGTTTTAGCCCTTCAGTTTTCATTGTTTCTTTCTGCTTATATGTGTTCTACCATGACTCATTGAACAGACAAGGGCTGGAGGGAAAACAGGACTCTTGCTTTGTGGAACCCCATGAAGAACTCCTTGCTTTTGAGTGTTCTCTGGTTCTGGGAGATGTGAAGGAATCAGGACTGCATGGTACGCTGTTCTAGGAAGCCTGGCTCTGCTACCCAACCCCCTGGTGAGTTACAACAGACAGCAGAGTGTGGGTCCCATTACAATCAATGTTGGCCTTCTAGTCCCAAACAAGATACTAGCCCCCACTGCTTGTGCCCACACACACACACCTCATATCCTTCACATCCAACTCAGGCATGGTGGGTTCCCAAAACACCCAGCCTTGGTCAGTATCCAATTGGCTCAGTAGATACTGTGTGACATCTTTTGTTATTGTGAAAGATTTGGTGGTCATGAGGGTACATGTATGAGAATATGGAATACTCCAGTGAGTATATCTGTGGTGTGTGGATTTCTGTGTGCTTATATAAGATACTATGAAGCTGAGAGCGAGTAGGTATATGCAGCATGTGGCATGTGTCTATAACAAAGAATAACACCATGCATGCAATTGTGTGTGTGTGAGACATGGTAACGAGGAAAGTCCATAGTAGTTACAAAGTTATTAGGACCTCAAGAATAAAAGATGCATTGCCTGTCCCTTTGCTTTGGGGACAGCCAGACTTACAGATCTCTTCATGTCTTTCTTCCTTCTTCTACTTTTTCTCCATATCTCTAGATTCCCTCCAACTTCAGTTTCCATTCCCTGATTTCTTCTAATTTCTACTCTCTTTATTGTATTTTCCCACTCTGATTTTTCTTCCTCATTTTTTCTCTGAATTAGACAAAGACACGTCACTGCTTGATTAATTAGTAAACTTGACAGAATCATATGAAATCTTTAGAACATGGAAGAACTTTTATCCCTGACCTTCTTTGGAATACAAATGATACCATATTTCATCTTATTTATCTCCTTTTTCACAGATTTTTATTATTCTCCTGTTTGGCAGTCTTCCCCGTCAACATATACACATACATATGTAAATGTACAAATCCTACATTTAAGGAATAGAGAGATAGTCATTTTTTAAATATAATGTGCAGTCTCTCCCTGGATATTAAGTTTTTATTGTGCATTAAGAGTTTATCAGTGAGGATACCGGGGTGGCTCAGTGGGTTAAGCCTCTGTCTTTGGCTCAGGTCATGATCTCCAGGTCTTGGGACCAAGATCAGCATCTGTATTGGGCTCTCTGCTCGGCAGGGAGCCTGCTTCCCCCTCTCTCTCTGCCTGCCTCTCTGCCTACTTATGATCTCTCACTCTCTCTCTCTGTCAAATAAATAAGTAATTTAAAAAAAAGTTTATCAATGACTGTGAACTCTGAGAAACAAACTGAAGGTTTTGGAGGGGTGGGGCCTGGGGGTTAGGTGAGCCTGGTGGTGGGTATTAAGGAGGGCACGTATTGCATGGAGCACTGGGTGTGGTGCATAAGCAGTGAATCTTGGAACATTGAAAAAATAAAATAATTTGAAAAGAAGACTTTATCAATAAGATAAGGGTATTTTTTTTTCATTTATTTATTTTCAGCATAACAGTATCATTATTTTTTCACCACACCCAGTGCTCCATGCAATCCGTTCCCTCTATAATACCCACCACCTGGTATCCCGACCGCCCACTCCCCCACCACTTCAAACCCCTCGGATTGTTTTTCAGAGTCCATAGTCTCTCACGATTCACCTCCCCTTCCAATTTCCCCCAACCCCCTTCTCTCTAACTCCCCATGTCCTCCATGCTTTTTGTTATGCTCCACAAATAAGTGAAACCATGTGATAATTGACTCTCTCTGCTTGACTTATTTCACTCAGCATAATCTCTTCCAGTCCCGTCCATGTTGCTACAAAAGTTGGGTATTTGTCCTTTCTGATGGAGGCATAATACTCCATAGTGTATTTGGACCACATCTTCCTTATCCATTCATCCGTTGAAGGGCATCTTGGTTCTTTCCACAGTTTGGCGACCGTAGCCATTGATGCTATAAACATTGGGGTACAGATGGCCCTTCTTTTCACTACATCTGTATCTTTGGGGTAAATACCCAGGAGTGCAATGGCAGGGTCATAGGGAAGTTCTATTTTTAATTTCTTGAGGAATCTCCACACTGTTCTCCAAAGAGTCTACATCAACTTGCATTACCACCAACAGTGTAAGAAGGTTCCCCTTTCTCCACATCCCCTCCAACACATGTTGTTTCCTGTCTTGCTAATTTTGGCCATTCTAACTGGTGTAAGGTGATATCTCAATGTAGTTTTAATTTGAATCTTCCTGAGGGCTAGTGATGATAAACATTTTTTCATGTGTCTGATAGCCATTTGTATGTCTTTATTGGAGAAGTGTCTGTCCATATCTTCTGCCCATTTTTTGATCTGATTGTCTGTTTTGTGTGTGTTGAGTTTGAGGAGTTCATTATAGATCCTGGATAGTCAAGAAAACAAAGAGGCAACCCACGAAATGGGAGAAGATATTTGCAAATGACAGTACAGACAAGAGATAAGGCTATTATTTAATGGACTCATCTCTAGAGAGAAAGATACACAACAATGCATACACACACACACGATGTGTATGAATCATACCCATTCATGTTATTTCGCAACCCTCTTTTGAAACTCAACAGTGTGAGCAACATCTTTCCACAGAAAATACGGATCTACTTCCATTTAATGGCTTAAGGTTAGTGCATCATGATCACAGCAGCCATTTCTTGAAATGGAGCTGTCAACATTGTGCAAACTACTTTCCATTAAGTTCTTAATTTAATCTTTACATCCATACTATGAATTTGTGGTTTATATCCATTTCACACAAGGAAACTGAGGCATAAAGGAACTGAATCATAGGCAAAGGCCACAGAGCTAAGAAATAAGAAGAAAGGATTCAATCCATGCTGTATGATTCACACATCTCTACTCTTACCCTTTTCTCTATGTGGTATAGATTATATTATATTGGAAAACAATGTGTTTAACACATCACCGATTGTTAGGCTGTAAGCTGTTTTATTTTGGAAACAATCCTATATGTGAATATCCTTTGAAACCAAGTTTTATGGCTACCCGTAATTATTTCCAAAAGTAAAGTCCTAAAAATAGCTTTATTCAGGAAAAAAAAAAGCAAATCCATTTTGTAACTTTGTATTTTTTATCACATTCCAGGGAGATTTTATAAATGTTACATGCCTACATTTTTCATATCTGTTTGCCCCATTCTCAAAAATACAGTTGGACATTTCAATCTATTTCAACTTTGCTAATCTAATGGGAAAGAAACATTACCTACTATTTTATTTTCTGTTTCTCTAAGTGAGTGCGAATATTCTTAACATAGGTTTTGGGCATTTGCATTTCTTCTCTGAATTGCCTATATAATGTCCTCTTTGCATCATTTTCACTGGTATTCTTTTTACTCTTTTTAAATGCTCTTTGATGTCCTAGTTTTCTATTTGTTGTTTATATATTTAAGTGTATCTGTTCTTGTGGTTTGATTTGTAAATTCCTGTTGATTAGTCATATTGAGCATCTTTTTATGCGTCTGTTGGCCATCTGTCTTCTTTGGAGAACTGTCTGTTCAGGTTTTCCACCCATTTTTTTTATTGGATACATTGGGTTTACAGTGTTGAGTTGTATACATTTGTCATATATTTAGATACTTACCTTTTATTGGCTATGTCATTTGTAAATATCTTCTCCCATTCAGTAGGTAGTCTTTAGTGTTGTTGTTTCCTTTGCTGTGCAGAAGGCTTTTATTTTGAAGTAGTCCCAATAGTTTATTTTTGCTTCTGTTTCCCTTGCCTCTGGAGATATATCTAGAAAGATGTTCCTATGGCCAACAAGAGAGACATTCCTGCCTGTGCTCTCTTCTAGTATTTTCATGGTTTTAGGTCTCATATTGAGACCCTTAGCACATTTTGAGTTTTGCATATGGTGTAAGAAAGTGGTCTGGTTTCATTCTTTTGCATGCAGCTGTCCAATTTTCCCAACACCGTCTGTGAAAAGACTGTCTGTTTCCCATTGCATATGTTTGTCTCCTCTGTTAAAGATTAATCCACCATATAATGATGGGTTTATTTCTGGGCTCTCTGTTCCAATCTATAGCTCTGTGCATCTTTTGTTGTGCCAGTACTATATTGCTTTGATTATGACAGTTTTGCAGTATATCTGGAAATCTGCAACTGTGGTATCTGCAACAGTTTTTGTTCTTTCTCAAGATTGCTTTGGCTCTTCAGTTTCTTTTGTGGTTGGTTCCATACAAATTTTAGGATTGTTAGAGAGGAGAAGGGAGCTGGGGTAAATTGGAAGGGGAGGTGAATCATGAGAGACTATGGACTCTGAAAAACAATCTGAGGGGTTTGAAGTGGCGGGGGTTAGGGAGGTTGGGGTACCAGGTGGTGGGTATTAGAGAGGGCATGGATTGCATGGAGCACTGGGTGTGGTGAAAAAATAATGAATACTGTTTTTCTGAAAATAAATAAATTTAATTTAAAAAAATTTAGGATTGTTTGAATTAGTCCTGTAAAAAATGATGTTGGTGTTTTGATAAGGATTGCATTGAATCTGTAGAGTGCTTTGGGCACTATGGATATTTTAACAGTATCTTTTTCTTCCAACCCATGAGTATTTGTGTCGTCTTTGATTTCTTTCATCAGTGTTTTGCAGTATTCACAGTAGAAGGCTTTCACCTCCTTGGTTAAGGTAACGCCTAGCTATCCTGTTCTTGTTGGTGCAGTCATAAATGGGATTGTTCCTTAATTTCCCTTTCTGCTGCTTCAGTTATTAGTGTATAGATATGCAACATGTTTCTCCATATTGATTTTTGTGTGTTCATTTTCATTTGTCTTACAGAATTCAGTCATCAGATTCTAACAGTTTTTTTGGTGAAGTCTTTGGGATTTTCTATACATAGTATCATGCCATCTGCAGATAGTCAAAGTTTTACTACTTTGTTACTAATTTGGATGCCTTTATTTCTTGTTCTTATCTGACTATTGCTGGCTAGGCCTAAGGGGAATAAATGTGGTGAGAGTGACCATCCCCATCTTGCTCCTGATCTTAGGGGAAAACTTTTAGTTTTTCACCATTGGGTGTGATGTTAGCTGTGAGTTTTTCATGGAGGGCTTTATTAGGTTGAGGTATATTCCCTCTGCACCTACTTTGTGGAAAGTTTTTAATCATGAATCATTGTTATATTTTCTCAAATGCTTTTTCTGCATCGATTGAAACAATAATATGCTTTTTATTCTTTCTCTTGTTGATGTGATGTTTCCTGTATCATGTTGATTTATCATAGTGAAAGATTTTTTTAATGCATTGTTGGCTTCAATTTGCTAGTATTTATTGAGGATTTGTGCATTTATATTCATCAGAGATACTGGCCTTTAGTTCTCTCTCTCTTTTTGTAGTGTCTTTATCTGGTTTTTGTATCTCAGTAATGCTGGCCTCATACAATGAATTTGAAAGCTTTCCTTCCTCTTCTGTTTTTTGGAATAGTTTGAGAAGAATAGGTATTAACTCTCCTTTAAATGTTTGGCAGCATTCACCTGTGAATCCTTCTGGTCCTGGACTTCTGTTTGCTGGGAGTTTTTGATTACTGATTCAGTTTCATGACTGGTAATCAGTCTGTTCAAATTTTCTATTTATTCCTGATTCAGGTTTGGGAGCTGATATGTTTCTAGGAATTTTTCCATTTCTTCTAGGTTGTGTAACTCATTGGCATATAATATTCTTTTATAATTGTTTGTATTTCTGTGGTGTTGTTTGTAATTGCTCTTCTCTCATTTGTAATTTTATGTATTTGGGTCCTTTCTCTTTTCTTTTGATAAGCCCATCTAGGAGTTTATTAATTTTGTTAATTTTTTCAAAGAACCAGCTCCTCATTTTATTGATCTGTTCTATTTTTTTTTTGTTTCATTATCATTTATTTCCACATTAATCCTTATTATTTCCCTTCTTCAGCTGGTTTTAAGCCTTGTTTGGTGTTCTTTTTCTAGCTTCTTATAGGGGTCAGGTTCGGTTGTTTATTTATATTTCTCTGGCTTCTTGAGGTAGGCCTATATTGCAGTAGACTTCCCTCTTAGAAAAGCTTTTCTTGCATCCCAAGGATTTTTGAACTTTGTGTGTTCATTTTCATTTGTCTCCATGTATTTTTTATTTCCTCTTCAATAGCTTTCTTTCTTTCTTCCTTTCTTCCTTCCTCCCTCCCCCCTTTTTTTCTTCCTTCCTTACCCACTCCCCCTCCCTCCCTCCCTTTCTTTCTTTCTTTCTTTTTCTTTCTTTCTTTCATACTTTCTTTCTTTCTTTTTTTCTCTCTTTCTTTCATATTTTTGGAGAGAAAGTGCATGGGCTTGAGGAGAGGGGCAGAGAGAGAGGAAGAGAATCTTAAGCAAAATCAAGAGTCAGATGCTAAACCAAATGACCCACCCAGGTGCCCCACATTCCTCTTTCATTTCTTGATTGACCCATTCATTGTTTAGTAGCATGTTCTTTAGCTTCCATGGATTTGTGCTCTTTCTAGATATTTTCTTTTGCTTGATTTCTAGTTTCATAGTATTGTGGTTAGAAGGATTCATGGTATGACTTCAATGTTTTTTAATTTGTTAAGACTTATTTTGTGGCCTAATACTGGATTTATTCTGGAGACTGTTTTATATGACTTGAAAAGACTGTGTAGTCTTTTGTTTTAGGATGGATGTTTCTGGCTATATTAGTTAGATCCATCTGGACCAATGTGTCAATCAAGGCCACTGTATCCTAGTTGAGTTTATGTTTGGATGATCTATCCAATGATCTATCCTTTTTTGATCTCTTCTTACAGTCTTTGTTTTTAAGTCTATTTTGTCTAATGGAAGTATTGCTACCCCAGGTTTCTTTGCACTTCTATTTGCATATAAGTGTTTTTCTATCTATTCACCTTTGTTTTTTTTAAGATTTTATTTGTTTAAGAAAGAAGGAGAAAGCACGTGTGCAAGAGAGCACAAGTTGCGGGGAGGAGGGGCAGGGTAGAGGAAGACACCAGCTCCTGCTGATCAGGGAGCCCAATGCGGGGCTTGATCCCAGGAACCTGGGATCACAACCTGAGCCAAAGGCAGACTTTAACCGACTGGAGCCACCCAGGCATCCCTATTTATACACTTTCAATCTGCATATATCTTTAGGTCTAAACTGAGTCCCTTGTAGTCAGCATATAGATGAGTATTTTTCTTTATCCATTCTGTCACCCTGTGTCCTTTGATCAAAGCATTTAGTCCATTTACATTCAAAGTAGATATTGATATATATGTGTTTTGCCATTTTATTACTGGTTTTGTGGTTGTTTTTGTAGTTTTTCTTTGATCCTTCTCTTGCTCACTTTCATGGCTTTTTGCTTTTCTTTAGTGATATACTCAGATTCCTTTCTCTTTATTCTTTGCATATCTATTACTAGTTTTTGATTTATGGTTACCATTCTGTCTATATAATATACCTTCTGCTTACAGCAGTCTATATGAAGTTGATGATTGTTTAAGATTGAACCCATTCTTTACTCCTATCTCCACACCCTCCTCCCACATTCACAGACGTTTTAGGTATATGGTGTTATATTTTACATCCTTTTATTTTGTGAATCTCTTGACTAATTTTACAGATATATTTATTTTGACTAGTTTTGTGTTTCCTACTGAATTCTCACTATGGTCTTTCCTTAACACTTAGAGTCTCTTAATGTTTCTTGCAAGAATGGTTCAGCATGAACTCATAGGTTTTGTTTGTCTGAGAAAGTTTTTATCTCTCCTTCTATTCTGAATGATGAACTTGCTGGATAAAGTGTTCTTGGCTGTGTATTTTTCACTTTCAGCACTTTGACTGTATCACCGGCTCCTTTCTGGGCCTGCAAATTTTCTGCTGATCTGCTGCTGGCCTTATGGGTTTCCCTTATATGTAACTGTCTTTTTTTTCTCTTGCTGTTTAAGTTTTTTTTTTTTTTTCTTTACTACTACTTTTGTCATTTTAATTACTATGTGTCTTGTTGTGGACATGCTTTGGTTGATTTTATTGGGGGATCTCTGTGCCTCCTGTATCTGGATTTCTGTTTCATTCCCAGATATAGGAAGTTTTCAGATATTACTTCTTCAATAAATACTCTGCCCCCTTTTCTGTCTTTTCTCCTTCTGGAATCCTCACAGTATAAATGTTATTAGACTGGGAGTCACTGAGTTCCCTATGCCTATTCTCTTTTTGTATAATTCTTTTTTCTCTCATTTGCTCAGCTTGATTACTTTCCATTACTGTGTCTTATGGGTCATTAAACCATTCCATTCCTCCTCTAGCTTGCTATTTATTCCATGAAGTGTATTTTTTTAAAAGATTTTATTTATTTGTTTGACAGACAGAGATCACAAGCAGGCAGAAAGGCAGGGGTGAGGGAAGCAGGCTCCCTGCTGAGCAGAGAGCCCAATGCGGGGCTCAATCCCAGGACCCTGGGATCATAACTTGAGCCAAAGACAAAGGCTTAACCCACTGAGCCATCCAGGCACTCCCATCAACTGTATTTTTTACTTCATTTATTGTGATCTTCCTCTGTGATGGGTTCTTTTCTACCTCTTTCTCAAGGGTCTCACTGATGTCCTCCACTCTTTTCTCAAGTCCAGTGAGTATTTATATGATCATTACTTTAAATTCTCTATTTCTATCAGATAATTAGTATCTGTTTTGCTTAGGTCCCTTGCTCTGGTTTGTCCTGTTCTTTCATTTGGGACACATTCTTCTGTCTCTTCATTTTGTCTTACTTTCTGTGTGTGTGTGTGTGCATTAGGAATGCCAGCTATATCTCCTGCTCTTAAAAGTAATGGCTTTATGAAAAAGAGGTCCTGGGGTGCCTGGGTGGCTCAGTGGTTGGGCCGCTGCCTTCGGCTCAGGTCATGATCTCAGGGACCTGGGATCGAGCCCCACATCAGGCTCTCTGCTCAGCAGGGAGCCTGCTTCCTCCTCTCTCTCTGCCTGCCTCTCTGCCTGCTTGTGATCTCTCTCTGTCAAATAAATAAATAAAATCTTTAAAAAAAAAAAAGAAAGAAAGAAAAAGAGGTCCTGTATGTCCTGCAGTACAGTGTCTCCTATTCTTCAGGACTTGGTGCTTCAGGAAGTGCCTTCTATGTTTGTTGCACATGCCTTGCTGTTGAGTTCTGGCCACTTTTTCCTTCAGTCCAGTAGTCTGCAGAGGCTCTCTTTGCATGTTGTGTGCACTGTTTGGTCCCCAGACAAGTGGGGCACATTTTAATAAGGTGTGCCCTGTCTGCTTGTGTAATGAGACCTGCTCCTGCTGCTGCTAGAACTGAGATCCTACAAAATGCATGGGTCGGGAGATGACCTGTTAGTCACACAAGTTCAGAACTCTGATAAGCCTGAGTTGGAGTACTTGCTCTAGTCTAAAGTCTTTCAAAATCTTCAACCTCCCTTAGAGCTTGACTGGAATTTTACCCAATTTATCAGTCCAGTTCGATGAAGAACTGGGGAAGTAGAATATTCATGACCATTTTTTTTTAACTTTTTATTTTTTATAAACATATATTTTTATCCCCAGGGGTACAGGTCTGTGTGTCATGACCATTTTTTTAAAGATGTTATTTATTTATTTGACAGAGAAAGAGATTACAAGTAAATAGAGAGGCAGATGGTGGGAGAGAAAGAAGCAGGCTCCCCGGTGTGCAAGGAGCCCAATGCAGAGCTCAATCCCAGGACCCTGATACCATGACTTGAGCTGAAGGCAGAGGCTTAACCCCCTGAGCCACCCAGTCACCCCTGTGCATGACCTTTTAAATCGCAGTAACTCTAGCGAGCAGTTATATGGACCATGCAACATCCTAGAATGTCACAAATCAGATTCTTCCTCACAGGGAAGAAAAGACTGGCAAAAACAGAATCTCTCCCTCCCCCATATTATTGAGAACTGGGCCAAAGTATGACTATTTAAATATTTAAATATATTTGACATAATTATTTTCCAAAAGGATTGGACTGATTTTCCTACTCACTTGCATTGCACGGAAATGTGGTTTTTCTGCACCCTCGTTTTACAGAATTCTGCCATTTATTAAGTGTGTGATTTGGGGAAGGTGGATGAACTTTTTTTGTGCCTCAGTTTTCTCATCTACAAAATAAGATTAATATTGTCTACCTTATAATGTTATTGGACAATGTGATTATATAAAACTCTTGATGCCTGTCTTGGGTTAAATTTTCAATAAAATACTAATTACTATTTTGTGATGTAGTTTGTTAAAATTTTAGCTAATTACGCAGGTAAAAAATGTATCTCTCATTCTTGTGTTCTATTTATTTATAAGTACTTATAATTACATCAAGTATTTTTCTTAAATTTAATAGTTATTTGCATTTATTCTTAGTAAATAATTCTTGGGCCATTATGTTTTTTAAATCTGTAGAATATAATTTTATGTATTTTATAAGAGGTGACTATATATAAGGTACAAAATTCATTATAAAATAAAACAATAAACAAATCACAGAGATGAAAAGTACAGCATAAATAATATAGTAACTAATATTGTGATAATGTTTTATGGTGACAGGTGGTAACTACATTTATTGTGTTGAGCATTGTGTAAAGAATTGTTAAATCCCACTGTGTTGTACACTTGAAACTAATATAGCATTGTATGTCAACTATACTTCAGTTAAAGAATCAAATGCATATTACATATTAATATTTATATTTTTTCTAAGTTATCTCATTTGTTAGTATATAATTGTTTATAGTAACCTGACACTATGTGTTTTCTTTTATGTTCGGTTAGCTCCTGTACACTAAAGTACATCATTAGTTTTTGATGTAGTGTTCCATGATTCATTACTTGCCTGTAACACCCAGCAGTACTCATCATATCGTATGTCCTCCTTAACATAGCAAGAAAACATTTGTGGTTTTTTTAAGAGGTCAAATTAATTTTGATGCCGGAAAGCTATTTCTCGTTTTTCAAGCATATGTATTATGATTAAATATGTAATATTTTGAGCAGTTATTTGTGCAGTTTTATACATGGTAACAGTGCTAACAATATACACATCACTTTGTAACAATGTGCATATAGTCATTTAGTAAAATCCACATAGTCTAATATCCTCATATCAGAACTAGCCAAGAAGGCTTTAACAACGTCATACTCTATAAATAAGTGGAAATGGGAAAAAAAGATTTGGGAAACAATGAAGTGAACTAACATTACAACCAACTAATAAGAAATTAAACATCCTATTTTGTACTACTTAGAATGATACGAATAGCAACAAGCTAGAAATATCCAATTTGGTTTTAAACTGGGCTTTAAATGATATTCTTCTATGGGACATGATGTCACCATCCCAAAGTTTGTTCTTTTTATTTGTGCAAACAGGCAAAGAGGCATAAATCTCAATGGGAGAGGAAAACCAAACCTTTGTGACTGAGTTTATTTTCCTTGGCCTTTCCCAGGACTTGCAGACCCAGATCCTGCTATTTATTCTTTTTCTCATCATTTATCTTTTGACTGTGCTTGGAAACCTGCTCATCATCCTTCTCATCTTCATGGATTCTCGACTTCACACTCCCATGTACTTTTTTCTTAGAAACCTCTCTTTCGCAGATCTCTGCTTCTCTACTAGTATTGTCCCTCAAGTGTTGGTCCACTTCCTTGTGAAGAGGAAAACTATTTCTTTTTTTGGGTGTGTGACACAGATAATTGTCTTCCTTCTGACTGGGTGTACAGAGTGTGCACTGCTGGCGGTGATGTCCTATGACCGGTATGTGGCTGTCTGCAAGCCCCTGCACTACTCCACCATCATGACCCAAAAAGTGTGTCTCCAGTTGACCATAGGATCCTGGGCCAGTGGGGCACTAGTGTCTCTGGTGGATACCATCTTTACTTTCCAACTACCCTATCAAGGACAGAACATTATTAATCACTACTTTTGTGAACCTCCTGCCCTCCTGAAGCTGGCTTCAGCAGACACTTACAGCACAGAAATGGCCATCTTTGCCATGGGCGTGGTCATCCTCTTAGCTCCTGTCTGCCTGATCCTTGTGTCCTACTGGAATATTATCTCCACTGTGATCCAGATGCAGTCTGGGGAGGGGAGGCTCAAGGCTTTCTCTACCTGTGGTTCCCATCTCATTGTTGTTGTCCTCTTCTATGGGTCTGGAATATTCACCTACATGCGGCCAAACTCCAAGACCACAAAAGAGCAGGATAAGATGATATCTGTGTTCTATACAGTGGTGACTCCAATGTTGAACCCCATTATTTATAGCCTGAGAAACAAGGATGTCAAAGGGGCTCTCAGAAAACTAGCTGAAAGAAAGTTCTTTTCTCAAGGCAGTGATATCTGGGTCTGACTCCTAGTTTAGTTTAGTTTTAGATTTTTAGAGAGAGAGTGAGTTAGCAAAAGAGTACATGCACATGAGGGAGAGTAGAGGAAGAGGGAGAGAGAATCTTAAACAGGTTCCATGCCACGGCAGAGCTGACTCAGGGCTCCATCTCAGCAACCCTGAGATCATAACCTGAGCTGATCAAGAATCAGACGCTCAACTCACTGAGCCACCCAGACACCCCTCTGGGTCTGACTTTTAGAACAATGCTGACATTCTTAAAAGAGATACAGTATCTTGCTAGACAATTATGGATTAGCTCAGGAAGCATAAACATGAAGGACGCATTCTAAAAACCATGAATACTCCACACTAAGATAGAACACAGAGGAGAAATAAAAGGTTAAAAGGTTACGTTTCCTTGAGTATCAACACATCAAATACTGTTTTGAAGTTTGCGATTAATTCAGTTAATATGGGTATGTTTTAAGCATGATTACAACTGAAGAAGTTTAAATGGGTTATCTTGAAATAACATCTAATATGAATCGCATATATGATTCTAACACCAAAGACATTTCAGGTGTAGATGTCCCAGTCATACAAACCTAGGAATAGGCACTGATAGAAACAACCAATATATCTG
Source organism: Mustela nivalis (assembly GCF_964662115.1). Classification (NCBI taxonomy): domain Eukaryota; kingdom Metazoa; phylum Chordata; class Mammalia; order Carnivora; family Mustelidae; genus Mustela; species Mustela nivalis. The sequence continues at coordinate 69,280,062 of NC_139028.1, forward strand.
GAAGAGTCCTTAATCCTGGAATCATTAATGGCTCGGAGCATTTCAGCTTGTAAAATAGTACAAAAGCAAAATAGTGTTCTTTCCTGAAAGCTTCAAAGAAATGAGTATTTCATCATCCCACATTTCATAGAAACATAGACTATTGGTCAAAAGGGGAATTAATGGCCAATTAATCCAAATATAGGTCCAAGGCTTAAATCATAATATTTCTATTGAGCCTAACATTGGCCAAACAAGCCAAACAGCATTGGCCTAAACAAGAATAGATAGCTCCTTACTCTCTTACATCATTCCCTTTCATTTATAAGTTGATCCTTGCCACAACATGTGTGAACTCCCACATATTGTAATATCCTGATACAACTTTTGACTCCCCCAAATCTCAACATCTAATAGCCTCCTGTTGATTGGAATCCTTCCCAATACATAGTCGATTAACACCTAATTTGTATGCCATATGTATTATATACTGTATTCTTACAGTAAGGTAAGCTAGAGAAAAGGAAATGTTCTTAAGAAGATAGTAAGAGAAAATGCATTCACATTTGTGTTAAAAAAAATCCACATGTAAGCGGACCCATTCAGTCCAAACCTGCAATGTTCAAAGGTCAACTATAGATAGGTCTTTGCTGTTACAGAGATCTTCCTTATGATCAGTCAAAATCAGTTTTCCTGTATCTTCAACCCACTTTCTCTAGTTTTAGTCCTAGAACAATTTTCAGTATCCTATACCATGACTCACTGAAGTCAGTTTCTGTATTGGCCCAAATTCAGTTATCACAGCCAACCAGTCACTTGTTTCATTAAAGTCCCCTCATCTAACATGCTTTGGCTCCCTGTATTCATTCTGGTCATCCTCCTTTGTAGGAGCCCACTTCACCCAATGAATACCTCTTCCAAAACCAAAAAAGAAATTAAGATTTTAAAATTGGAGTTCACCAGTCTGAGGCTGACCTCTCCATAGGCTTAGAGGCCTGTGACCACATCTCAGTGTGGCTCAATGTCACCAGAATAGTCGATTCTGGGCTCCACTTCAGGTTTCATAAATCCTTAGTCCAAACAATCTGGCTAACAGCCACTTGCCTGTTTTACCCAAACCTTTACTCATTCACATGTTTGGAGGGGATTCCACGATAACCATTCTTTATTCTTTTTAAAGATTTTGTTTATTTGAGAGAGAGCGAGCCACAGCAAGAGAGGGAACACAAGTAGGGAGGGGGAAGCAGGCTTCCTGCTGAGCAGAGAGCCAGGTAGACGGCTCCATTCCAGGGTCCCAGGACCATGAACCAAGCCAAAGGCAGACCCTTAACCAAAAGAGCCACCCAGGCATCCATGGACAATAACCATTCTATAGTCGCCATGGATTTGAGTCCTATTCATTCCACCAAAATAGATGCTAATGTGACTTTTCTCACTAACAAAAGTTGCTCTCTCTATCTCAAAACAAAACAAAACCCCAAAACATGCCATCTCTCCTGCTATGGAGGGAGAGAGGGAATAAATGGCCAGAAAGCTTCTAAAGAAAAAATTTCGGAGCAGCTGGGTGGCTCAGTCAGTTAAGCAGCTGCCTTTGACTGAAGTCATGATCCCAGGCTTCTGGGATCCAGTCCCACACCAGGCTCTCTGCTCAGTGGGGAGTCTGTTCTTGCCTATCCCTCTGCCTGCCACTCCCCTTGCTTGTGCTCTCTCTCTCTTGCAATATCTCCCTACCTGTCAAATAAATAAATAAAAATCTTTAAAAAAGAGAAAAAAGAATTTTGAGTATACTTCCCAAATAATAATGAAGATAATGTATAGGTTAGGATTCTTAGGTGCAAGTTTACAGAGACAGAGAAACTCATAGCCAAGGGGAGCCTAAAGATACATAACAGCTAAATGTACTGTGGCTTCCTGGATGGGATCCTCGGACAGAAAAGATATACGGGAAAAGAGAACAAAAGAAAAGAAAAAAACAGCAAAGGAAATCTAAATAAGGTATGTATTCTAGTTAATAATGAGGAATCAATGAGGAACCTGGGTGGCTCAGTTTCTTGAACATCTGACTTGTAGTTGTGGCTCAGGTTATGGTCTTCAGGTTGTAGAATCCAGCCCTATGTAGGAATCCATTGCTCAGCATGGAGTCAGTTTCCAATAATCTCTCTCCCTCATCCTCTGCTCCTCCCGCCCCCTGCTCATGCTCATTGTCTCTCACTCTCTTTATCTCTCTCTCACACACAAATAAATAAATAAAATCATTAAAAATAATAGGGGATCAAGTTGATTTTCTTTTTGTAACAAATACCGTAATTATAATGTAAGGTGTTAATAAAGGGAAAAGTGGGTATATGAGGACTCAGGGTACTTCTCAGTTTCTCTGTAAGTCTACAACAAATCTACAAAATAAAGTCTATTTCTAAAAAAGAAAAGAAACTGTTTGCTCTCCTTGCTTTTTCATCTCTCTACTTCCCAATTTAAACACTAGACTGAGAGTATCTAATTAATGGAGCCCAAGTTACATGCTACACCATAACTGCAGTGAAGACAAAGAAAGTGAATTTTAAATGGATTCAGCTTGTATGGAGGATACAGGTTCTAACTAGTCCAAGACTCCCAGATGACTATACATATGGAAAGGGTACTCAAATGATCAGAAGCCAAAAATTGACAAATGTTCACTACACATGGCCTATGACACCAAACCACCCCCACTAATGTCCTGACTACCTACAGATTCAGACTGACCAGTGTAACTCATAATCAACGTAACACAATATTCTGAGGATGTGTAGGACACAGAATGTTGAGTGGAGAGGTACAATAGCACAGGGAATGCTTCTGTTGGGCATTAGGATATTCTCATCTGATTGTGTTACTAACGTATTCCCCACTGCTACTGCAGTGTCTGCCCCATATTAGCTCATCAACAAAAATTTGCCACATCAGTAATATGTGGTCTAGGAAACATTGGCTCAAGTAAGTTTTCTCTGTATTTTTTCTTAAAGAAATACAGATAGCTTTTAATTCAGAATATCTGGATGTCATGATGCTACATGGAAATGGAGTTGTAGCAAACGATCTCGTGCATCTCAAGGATCAAGTCCCAGAAAGCTTCAGAGTCCTTTATCTTTTCAGTGAAAGTTATACATTGAGAGAAACCTTACAAGTTGTTCTGTTAAAAAAATATCTGGAGCGTTGATGAAGCGACTGCAACTTGACAATTACCCTGTTCGGTTACACAGCAGTCAGTGCTTCAGTGCACCTGTGAAGGCATATGGTCAGAAACATTGAATCTATAAGGTGTGAGAGAAAGGCTCCTCATCCTCCTTCCTACTTTGTGCCTTTTCCATTTCTCTGCTCTTTAATTGGCTGTAGAACATGTTTGAGACTAATTTACTGGCAACCTTACAAGTTAAAGTTTTGATTTTGTCTGGCAACTTTAGTATGACTCGTATAAAGGTCATCCTCATCACATACAATTCATAGCACACACCCTATCCCCAGTCTTGGAAAATATCATCCATAATTCTGTAATAACTTACTAATGGCCCTCTGATTATTGAAGCATAAGAAAAGGAGGTCAGTAAAAAAACATCTACTCCCCTTATTGTTTTAGCTGTTTAACTCGTCCTCTTGATTTAAAGCTCTGTTCCAGGGAGGCTCTTCCTGATTTACTAGCCTGAGCTCTTCCTCTGGGGCTTCCTCTGGACTCTTTCCTTTTAGTATTTTCTCTTTTTCTCTTTCCTTCTGCAACGTTGTCCTCACCCATAACCTCATCTGTCACCCAGAATTAACACAAATTTTATACCGCTGGCCCGAGACACCTCGAGACTCCAGACACCTCTCTCTATATGTCTACTTGATAATGCTTCTTGGACGGCACAAAGTATTTCATCCTCAACAAGCCAAAACTGAACTCATGGCCTTCTGCGAGACGTTTTACTTGGCTGCAAAACAGAAGCAATGAATGAGTGCATCAGTCAGTGAAAACGATGTTTTCTACAAACTGGTATCATTTCAAAGTTCTGCCATGTTTTTTGGTTCCATGCAAATGGGGTGGTGGTGGCACCGAGAAGGTGGGGAAGATGTTGGCCCGTTCTCCCTGATGGGATGGGGGAAGCCAAGCCTGTTTGATAGTCCATTCTCCCTGCCCCTCACCCTCACCTCTACCCTGACCAAGGCCCCCAACCACCCGTTCCTGGCACTAGGGGTGGACGCCAGTCTCCGGGGTGGGCGGGGTCTGGAGCAGGGGGCGGGACTGGAAGAAGCCCCCAGCCAGGATCGCGGACTGGAGCCGCGGGGGCTGATGGGGGCTCCTTCCATGGCCTGTGCGCGTGCGTGCGTCGGGGCCGCGCCTTGGCTTTTTCTGAGACGCGGGTCGGCTGGCGGCGTGTAAGGGCCGGGTGTGGCCACGACTTTCTGGCTGTGGTGCGACTACCCACGCCGGCTTCCTCCGCCCGCGACGCCCGCGGCCCCCGCGGGTCCTGGCGGAACCGGCGCCGGGCTGTGACAGAACGGAGCCCCTGCTGCGAGCCGTGCCCGCAGGTATCACCGGGTCAGCGGGCGGTGAGGACGCGGGTGTGGGGAATGGGAAATCCCGCCGGGGTGCGTCGGCTGGCTCGCAGCTGGCGCGGCGCTCCGCAGTTTCTGGGGGCCCACCTGGCGGGGGGCTCGGGAGCGGGGCGGGCGCGGGCTGCGGAAGGAAGTCAGGGCTCGGGAGAGCGGCGATCGCGATGCAGCGTTTAGCCGGCCCCTCTTGCATTCGGTGACGGGGCTTCAGCCACCAGGCGCTCGACCTGGGCCCAGTGGCTTCGTCAATGGGTTAGGGAATAACTGGTATTGATCCGTCTCGGACAGAAGAAGGCTGGATCGATCAGCTGGAAAAGACACTGGAGAAGACGCCCTTCCAGCTTGCTTTCTTTCCTTACCGTTCCTACCAGTCCTCGAAACAGTGAAACTTCGCGGCATCTGTCTTACTTTCAGACGCTTCCTTAGCAGACTGTTTTCTGCGCCCCTTAACAGCGCCAGTTTCGACCGGTTCTTTTTACCACAAGCTGCCTCTCCGCGGATTGGTGTGAACGACCCTGTTTGCCCACAGATACTGCCGGCGCACAGCTGGCCCGTGTGCAGTTTCCTCAGGGCTCTGAAGCGCTGGAACCCGTGTCACGTGGGTGGTTACCGCTCCGGATTCCTGTCACGGGCGCCTTCTGAGCCCTCCGGTCCCGCGGTCCTGGCTCCCACTCTCAGCTCTTCGTTTTCGGACTGCCACCATCGTCCTGAAGGGCGTCCTCAGTACTTCAGAGTCTAAACGCGAAGCGTTCTTGACTTCGTTTATTCCAGGGTGCGTCGCTCACAGACCGCTGAAGCTTCTCGCAGTCACAGCCATTCCTTGGACCTTCTATTATCCAGACTGTCCCTTTTGGAAACCCTCCTCAGAGATGTCCTCCTGAACATCTCTGTCCTCCTAGTACTATAATTACTGATACCGAGTGAGGTGTTAATTTATATTTTAAGGTATAAATTCCCAGTATATTTTCTTGCTTTTTCTCACTTTGAGTAGAATGTTTAATTCATTTCATTCTTGTTTAAATATGGTTGTAAGTCTTTGACGTTGCCTAACGGTGGAACTTAAGCTGTGCTCTATGGATTTTGATGTCCAGTGTTTTTATTGGTTTTCATTTGAGTTGTACTTTGATGCAAAGTTTAAGTTTCAAATTAGTTGAGAATGTTTTTTACTTGTGTTAAATTCTAGGTTTCATTCTGATAGTAAGTGTGGTTCGTAGCACTGGTAGATACTTTGTATTTGAGGTTTTTTGTAAGTGATATAGTAACTTTTGTAAACATTTTCGTAGCTGCTGAAATAGAAACTGCATTGTCGTGTTTTACATATCACTAAGCACATTTCATGTATACCATATTATTACTTAATTTTAGTTTATGCGTTTAGGATTTAGAAAGTTGCCTTAGTCCCATTTCCTGGGGGTGGGGGAGAGTGTTGATTTCATCTTTTGTTTTCTGAGGATTTTGCAATAAATACATTCCAATTATGTTATTGGTACATTTAACAAGTCCTATTTGATTATAAGTTGTACCTTCAGTCATTTAAAGTTTCCTTTTCATCTACGTTCATGGATTTATATGCCTGCATAATTGTTTATTTTTTTTTAAGATTTTATTTATTTATGTGACAGAGAGAGAGATCACAAGTAGGCGGAGAGGCAGGCAGAGAGAGAAGGGGGCCGAGCAGAAAGCCAGATATGGGGCTCCATACCATGGCAGGACTCGGGAATCTTGACCTGTGCTGAAGGCAGAGGCTTTAACACACTGAGCCACCCAGGCAACCCTGTTTATTATGTTTTAAATCATCCCTTTATTTTCCTCTTTCCAGTTCTTTTGTTTTGGATGTCTTTTGAGTGTTTATACAGTGAAATTATTTATCCAGTACATTTACTATTACAGTGGATATCATTGTTACTATTTCTACCTTTAATTTTTTAAGTTTCTGTGCTTCCTTGGTGTTTCATTTTTTTTTTATCATTTGCCTGTGATCTTTTTTTCCTTCTTTCTCCCTTGATAGTAATTTAAAAAGTGGGCATATAGTTTATTCTTTGGTGGGACCCCATGATACCTCTGTAGCACTTTGAAACTTTTTTTTCTTTTTTTTTTTTTAATGAACTATGCTTTCCATAAGCTTAGAGAAGGTTTGTGTTGGATCTCAAAATCTTCCTTCACTTGATACACTTAGTTCTGTGTCTGGTGGAGATATAATGGGGGTACTAATGAGTGTATAAATGGTGCCAATACATCTGTACAAGATGGCGAATGGAGAGAAACAGTTTTTAAGAAACTGTAGAAAACAATTTTAATTTGCTTTTCACCATAAGATTTTGTTCTCCCTTATCTCAGCATTTTGGAAGAGACTTTTAGATTTGTCTATCATATCACTAGTTCAAGGAAGTATCCCTTTTTGTTCTTTACTCCTTCCAATCAAGATTGCCTGTCTCTTTTTTTTTTTTTTTAAGATTTATTTACTTGATAGAGAGAGAGAGAAAGATCACAAGTAGGCAGAGAGAGGGGGAAGTAGGCTCCCCGCCAAGCAGAGAGCCCGGTGTGGGGCTTGATCCCAGAACCCTGAGATCATGACCCGAGCTGAAGGCAGAGGCTTAACCCACTGAGCCACCCAGGTGCCCCAAGATTGCCTGTCTCTTAAACCATTTTAGAATTTACCTTAATCTCATCCTATTTTACTAAATGGCTCCCTAATTGTTTCATAAATTTACCACACATCCTTTTGAATCTCTATACATCAGGCAAGTGTCTTTTAATTTTTTTAATAAAAATTTTATTTTACAACAATTTCAGACTTAAAGAAAAATTGAGAATATAGTACAAAGTGTTTGCATATACCACATGCCCATTTCCCCATTAGTAACAAATCAGTATGTTAATTAGATATAATTAACAGATCTAATTAACATACTGAATTAGATAACTGAAGTCCGTACTTAAATCATACTTCTTTGATTTTTGCCTAATGTCCTTTTTCTGATTCAGCATCCCACCCAGGATGTCATATTACATTTAGTTGTCATATCTCCTTAGGGTCGACTTTGCTGTGAGTTTCTGAGACTTGTTTTTAATGACCTTTATAGTTTTGAGGAGTACTGGTCAGGTATACTGTAGGAAACCCATCTATTAGAATTTGTTAGAATTTCTCATGATTAGACTGGGGTTATGGGTTTTGGGAAGGCAAATCTTTCTACCACATCATCTCAGAGGGACACACTGTAACATGACCTGTCATTATTGATGTTAACTCTGATCACGTGGCTGAAGTATATTTTTTAAGTTTCTCCACTATAAATTTATTCTTTTTCCTTCTTCCCATATTTACTCTGGAAGGGATTCACTATGCAGAGCCCAATCTCAAGGGATAGAGAGTTATGCTCTTCCTCCTGGAGGGCTGAGTATCTAAACAAATTATTTGGAATTCTGCATGAGAGATTGGTCTTTTTTTCCCCCCATTTATTTATTGGTTGAGTCAGTCATGTATATTAGTGTAGCTTATGGGTATTAATTTTTATAGTTTCAGTTATTGCTCATATTGTTTCAGCTTTGGCAATTGATGGCTCTTTCCTTTGGCTCCTCTTTACCTTGTACATTCCCCAGTAAGTGGTTTTTGAGCTCTTATTCAAGCACTTCAAGATGCTCCAAGCCCACCATATGTGTGTTTGTGTATGTGTGGTTTTTTTTTTTTTTTTTGAGAGAATGAGACAGCAGAAGTCGGGGAGAGGGACAGAGGGAGAGGCAGAGGGAGAAGGACCCCCCCTCCTGCCAAGTCAGGAACCTGGTGTGAGATCATGACCTGAGCCAAATGCAGACACCTAACCAACTGAACCACCAAGGCACCCTCATCTTGTATATTTCTTGCTCCAGTTCTAGAATAAGTCGTTTCTCCATGGAGCCATGGTTCCTTGTATTGAAGAATGGTATTAAAATCTGAGATCTGGGAGACCCTTGACCCCCTTTACCCATTCCTCCCACCTACCACTCTTCTCTAGCAACCACCAGGTTGTTCTCTGAACTTTTATTTTTGTTTAAGATTATACATATAAGAAAAATCATACAGTATTTTTCTTTCTCTGACTTTGTTCCACATCATAATTCCCTTAAAGTACATCATGTTGTTGCAAATGGTAAGATTTTATTCTTTTTATAGCTGAATAATATTCCTGTGTGTGTGTGTGTGTGTGTGTGTAAATAAATTCCTTTATCCATTCATCTATCGATGGACATTTAGGTTGTTTTCGTATCTTGGCTATTGTAAACAGTGCTGCAGTGAACATGAGGGTGTGTATATCTTTCCCACTTAGTGTTTTCATTTTCTTTGGATAAATACCCAGAAGTGGAGTTGCTGGATATAGGGTAGTTCTATTTTACTGTTTTAAGGAACCTCCACACTATTCCAGAGTGGTTGTACCAATTGACACCGCCATCAACAGTGTACAAGGGTTCCTTTTTCTCCGTATCCTCAGCAACACTTGTTATGTCTTGTCTTTTTCATAATAATCATTCTTGCAGGTGTGGGGTGATGCCTTATTGTGGTTTTGATTTGGTTTTGCCTGATGATCAGTGATGTTGAGCATATTTTATGTATCTGTTGGCCATCTGTATGTTTTCTTTGGAAAAATGTTCAAATGTCTTTGGAAAAATATTAAAATCTTCTGCCTATTTTTAAATCAGGTTTCTTTTTTGTTATTAAGTTGTAGGAGTTCCTTATATATTTTGGATATTAATTTCTTACCAGATATGATATGCAATTATATCTGCAAATCAGTCAATGCGATATACAACATTAAGAAAACGAAAAATAAAATCACATAATTTCAATAGATGCAGAAAAATGATTTGACAAAATTCAACATCCATTTATGATTTTAAGAAACTCAATAAAATGGATATTGATGGGGTGCCTGGGTGGCTCAGTGGGTTAAGCCGCTGCCTTCGGCTCAGGTCATGATCTCAGGGTCCTGGGATCGAGTCCTGCATCGGGCTCTCTGCTCAGCAGGGAGCCTGCTTCCTCCTCTCTCTCTCTCTGCCTGCCTCTCTGCCTACTTGTAATCTGTCTCTGTCAAATAAATAAATAAATCTTTAAAAAAAACATGGATATTGATTGCATATTATCTGCCAAGAAGTGGATGAGTGTTCTTTTAATCCCTATAATTCAATCAGACAGGTATTTTTATATCCATGTTACAGTTGAGAAAACTCAGGTTTGGTTAGATAATTTGCTTAAATTAGTACAGCTGGTGTTTAACCTCATGTCAGTATGACTCCCAAGTATGTACTCTTAGTCACTGTGTATCCTCTATAGCAGGGTTTCTTTACTTTGGAATTACTGACACTTTGGGCTGGATAATTCTCCATTGTAGAGCACTGTCTTGTGCATCGTAAGATGTTTAGCAGGCTCCCTGGGCTTCTCTCAGTGGATGCCTATAAGAGCCCCCAGTTGTGACAGCTAAAACTGTCTCCAGACATTGTCAGATTTCCTTGGTATCAAATTGCTCATGAAAACCCCTGGCTTAGAGAAGCATGATAAAATGAACGCTGAAAATTGAATTGCATCCATACTTGGAGAATTGTAAATTGGGTGAAAAGCTGTATCTGAACTTCCCTTAGTGTAATGACTGTTGTAATTTGACAAGCTCTTTGGGGAACAATGAGTGCTCTGTTCAGAGTTGTTAAAAGAGATGCTTAGCGGCACCTGGGTGGCTCAGTGGGTTAAAGCCTCTACCTTCGGCTCAGGTCATGATCCCAAGGTCCTGGGATCGAGTCCCACATCGGGTTTCCTCCTCTCTCTCTGCCTGCCTCTTTGCCTACTTGTGATCTCTGTCAAATAAATGAATAAAATCTTTAAAAAAAAAAAAAAAGATACTGGCTCTTTTGGGAAGGCTTTTCAGTCCATATGCTTTTTGCACAACCTCTGTTGATCTCTTGACTTGGCTATACCCTATAAGGACTCCCACTGAAGAACAATGCCAGTTACTCTGCTAGCAAGTTGTATTTTCTCTCCAGTGGCCTTCTGAATGAATTAGTACCAAATATGGCCCGTGTAGTCTTCTGAGCCTAAATGTTTAGTTGAGCCTATAACTTCCTTAGTGAACATTGCAGACTCTCCCATAGTGAGTCCTAACAAATGAAAACTCCTAATCATTATAATCTTGGAATGTACTTTTTTTTAATTGAAGTAAAATTAGCATACAATATTAGTTTCAGGTATACAACATATTCTGCAGTTCTATACAGTGCTTAAAATGCTCACCACTATAAGTGTTGTTACCATCTGTCATCATAGGTTATTACAGTTTACTACGTATATTCTTTATGCTGTATTTCTCATCACTGTGACTAATTTTGTAACTGAAATTTATACTTCTTAATTCCCTTTATTTTTCATATCCCCCCACTCACCTCCACTCTGGCAACCACCATATTTAAGAGTCTTTTTGGTTTGTTTGTTCATTCATTTGTTTTGGTTTTTAGATTCCACATGTAAGTGAAATTGTATGGTATTTATTTTTCTCTCTTATTTCACTTAGCGTAATATCCTCTAGATCCATCCATGTTGTTGCACACAGCAAGATCTCATCCTTTTTTTTTATGGCTGAGTGATATCCCATTGTATATGTATACTACCTCTTCTTTATCCATTCATGTTGGGTTGCTTTCATATCTTAGCTATTGTAAATAATTCAATAAACATAGGGGTACATATATCTTTTTAAATTACTGTCTTCATTTTGTTCAGTGAAATACCCAGTGGTGAAATTACTGGATCATGTCCTATTTCTGTTTTTAATTTTTTGACAAACCTCTGTATTGTTTTCCACAGTGGTTGCACTAGTTGACATTCCCACCAGCAGTATACAAGATTCCTTTTTCTCCACATTCTTACCAACACTTATTATTTCTTGTCTTTTTGATACATTTTATGACAGGTCTGAAATGATAGCTCATTGTGGTTTTGATTTGCATTTCCTGATGATTGGTGATGTTGAGCATCTTTTCATGTAGCTATCGGCCATTCATATATCTTCTTTGGGAAAATGTCTATTCAGGTCCTCTGCCCATTTTTTTTATTGAATTTGTGTGTGTGTGTGTTTCAAGTTGTATATATTCTTTATATATTTCGGATATTAACTGCCTATCAGATACGTGATTTTCAAATATATTCTCCCATTCAGTAGGTTGCCTTTTTGTTTTGTTGATGGTTTCCTTTACCATGCAAAAGTTTTTATTTTGATGTAGTCCCAATAGTTTATTTTTGTGTTTGTTTTTCTTAGCAACATAAATGTGTTGCTAAGTTCTCGGACATGTTGCTAATGTCCTAAAAACTACTGCCTTTATTTCTGTTATGAGTTTTATGGTTTCTGGTCTCTTATTTTATTTATTTTATCATTTTGAGATTATTTTTGTATATGGAGTAAGAAAGTGGTCCAGTTTCATTCTTTTGCATGTAGCTGTCCAGTTTTCCAGCACCGTTTATTGCAGAGACTGTCCTTTCCCCATGCTTGCCTCACTTATCATAGATTAATTAACCATATAGGTATGGAGTTTTTTCCTGGCTCTCTAACCATTTCTTTTTTTTGTTTTTGGTTTTTTTTTTTTTAGATTTATTTATTTATTTATTTGACAGACAGAAATCCTAAGTAGGCAGAGAGGCAGGCAGAGAGAGGAAGGGAAGCAGGCTCCCCACTGAGTAGAGAGCCCAATGAGGGGCTTGATCCCAGGACCCCAGGATTATGACCTGAGCAGAAGGCAGAGGCTTTAACCAACTGAGCCACCCAGGCGCCCCTCTTTAACCATTTCTGTGTCATTGAAATGTACATTTAGATTTTTCTCTGGCAATGAAATGACTCATATTTATTCTCTTACTTTTTTTAAATAATTGTTTAACTTAATTTTTAGTGGTATTCCAATTTTATTCATTTTATATAATCTTATTGATATTTTAGTGAGAATTTGTTTTTTAGGCATCACTAGTGTAAAGCCTTAATAACTTGAATATCCTTCTGAAGATGTGTTTTGCTTAGTTTTAAAGCAAAAATGTGTTGGAGCACATAGGTGGCTCTGTTAGTTAAGTGTCTGCCTTTGGCTCAGGTCATGATCCCAGGGTCCTGGGATCCAGCTCCATGTTGGGCTCCCTGATCAGTGGAGCGTCTACTTCTCCCTCTCCCTCCCACTTTCTCTGCTTGTGTTCTCTCTCTTTCTCTCTATTAAATAGACAAATAAAATTTAAAAAAAAAAAAAGCAAAAATATGTTGTCACCTGGTACAGTAAAAACCTAATTGCAATTAAATTATGAGGTTTGTTTTAAAAGGACTGTTTCATTTATCACTTTTTGTGTGATGTTTGTGTTTTCTGTCTTTTTGGTGGGTGATAAGGGGAAAGAGATAGTATATTTTCTTGTTATAAAAATGGGAAACAAGGGGGACCTGTGTGGCTCGGTGGGTTAAGCCTCTGCCTTTGGCTCTGGTTGTGATCTCAGGATCCTGGGATTGGGCCCACATGGGGCTCTCTGCTCGGCAGGGAGCCTGCTTTTCCCTTCCCTTCTGCCTGCCTCTCTGTCTATTTGTGATCTCTCTCTGTGTGTCAAAAAAATAGATAAAATCTTTTTTAAAAATGGGAAACAAGAATGGAATGATAACTTATAATATTTATTATACAATTTTTAAGAATATTATTTGTATTATAATATCTTTTAACACTATGCTAATATGTGTTCATTAAATATAGGTCATATTGGTGTCTTTTTTCATTCTCTCAGGTACCTGATTATTGGCTGAAGCTCCTGGAATTTTTCTCTTATTGAGATAGAACTTGGCTGAAATCACATTGCACATATATTGTACACAAATGCTTAGCCCAAGCCCAAAAATTACTAGAATCCTCCAGTTAGACAAATTCAAACTACAGTGGGAGTTTTGTCTAGGAAGATGCAGCCTCTGAACAAGTTGATGGCTATCTCAAAACCTCAAAACCTGATTCAACGTGAACAAAGTGAAGTCCTGAAAGCAGAAGTGTCCTGGCAGCAGGAATCCATTCCAGTCATGGAAACATACAACTCTGAGGCCTCTCGTCAAAAGTTCAGACATTTCCAGTATTTGGCAGTGTCTGGGCCTCATGAAGCCCTGAGTCAACTCTGGGAGCTCTGTCTTCAGTGGCTGAGACCAGACGTTCATACAAAGCAGCAGATCCTAGAGCTGTTGGTGCTAGAACAGTTTCTGACAATTCTCCCTGAAGACCTCAGGACTTGGGTGAATTTACAGCATCCAAAGAACAGCAAAGAAGTGGTGTCCCTCATAGAGGAAGTGATTGAAATGCTTAAAGATGAAGGTGAGAATGTAGAAAATTGGCAATAGAATTATTACTATTATTGACCCTTATGTGAAATCCAAAAAAAAAAAAACAAAAAAAAAAAGGAAAAATTAGCTTGTACATACAGAGAACAGATTGGTTGCCGGAGGTGAAGGATGGGCAAAATGGGTGGAGGGTCACAAGTATAGAAACTTCCAGGTATAAAATAAATAAGTCATGGGGATGTAATGTACAGGATAGTGACTATAGTCAATAATACTGTATTGCATATTTGAAATTTGTTAAGACATTAGATCTTAAGGGGCACCTGGGTGGCTCAGTGGGCTAAAGCCTCTGCCTTCGGCTCAGGTCGTGATCCCAGGGCTCTGGGATGGAGCCCCGCATTGGGCTCTCTGCTCAGCGGGAAGCCTGCTTCCCCCCTCTCTCTCTGCTTGCCTCTCTGCCTACTTGTGATCTCTGTCTGTCAAATAAATAAACAAAATCTTTAAAAAAAAATTTGTTTATTTATTTGACAGACAGGGATCACAAGTAGGCAGAGAGGCTGGCAGAGAGAGAAGGAAGCAGGCTCCCCTCGGAGCAGAGAGCCTGATGCGGGGCTCGATCCCAGGGCCCTGGAATCATGATCTGAGCTGAAGGCAGAGGCTTTAACCCACTGAGCCACCCAGGCGCCCCAAATAAACAAAATCTTAAAAAAAAAAAAAAAAAAAAAAAAAACATTAGATCTTAAGAGCACTCATTACAAAAAAATAATTGTTGTAACTATATGTGGTGACAGATGTTAACAGACTTACTTTGGTGATCATTTTGTAATATACATTAAATATTGAATCATTATGTTGTTCACCTGAAGCTAATAGAGTTGACCCATGAACAACATGGTTTTAAACTGTGTGGGTCCAGGGGCGCCTGGGTGGCTCAGTGGTTAAGCCGCTGCCTTCGGCTCAGGTCATGATCTCAGGGTCCTGGGATCGAGTCCCGCATCGGGCTCTCTGCTCGGCAGGGAGCCTGCTTCCTCCTCTCTCTCTCTCTGCCTGCCTCTCTACCTACTTGTGATTTCTCTCTGTCAAATAAATAAATAAAATCTTTAAAAAAAAAAAAATAAAAAAAATAAACTGTGTGGGTCCAATTATACATGGGTGTTTTTCAATAAAAATCAGCCATGCCCACTGATTTACTTTTAGTCTACAGTTGATTTCATGCCATGAGCAGAGTTGATTGGCTATAGCAGAGACTATATTGCCTGCAAAACCCAGAATAGTTGCTATCTGGATCTTCACAGAAATTGTGAAATTATCAGCGTCTTGTTTAAGGGATAGACCTGATGACCCTGAAAACAGGAAAATGAGTTGAGATAGATGAGGTGTTAAAGAATGTGGGAGTATTGGGAAAACTGGGCTGCATATAAGATGTGAGTAGGGGTAAGATTTGATGTAAATGTGCATGTTCTGCCACACATGAATAGGGCACAAGTAGCAGATGTTATGGGAGGGGATTTATACAGTAGTTATGTGGCATGTTGAATTTGAGATCTATATAGGTTTGGAAATTTACAGGTATGAATAGAAGTAGGAAAAATACATATCGTTAGGGAGCATCAGTATTTAAGGTCTGTCATAGATCTAACTGCCCATTACAGGAAATACAGAGGATGGAGGAACATGTTAAATCATATCATGGGAATGCCATTAGTAAAATCTAAACTCTGGGAAACTGTAAGATAATCTAGTTTCTAAAACAATGATGATTTATTTATTTTTTAAAGATTTATTTATCTGACAGAGAGAGACACGGTGAGAGAGGGAACAGAAGCAGGGGGCATGGGAGAGGGAGAAGCAGGCTGCCTGCCAAGCAGGGAGCCTGATGTGGGGCTCGATCCCAGAACCCTGGGATCATGACCTGAGCCGAAGGCAGACGCTTAAATGACTGAGCCACTCAGGCGCCCCTAATTTTATTTTTTAAAAGATTTTGCTTATTTAGAGAGAGCACACATGCGCAAGCAGGCAGAAAGGAAGAGAGAATCTCCAGCAGAGTCCATACTGAGCAGGAGCCCAACATGGGGCTCCATCTCATGAGCCCAACATGAGCCTGGGGTCATGACCTGAGCTGGAACCAAAGGTTGGACGTTTAACCAGATGAGCCCCCCAGGCACCTCTCTACAACAAAATAATTTTAAGGGGAAGTTGTGAAACGGACAAGAGATTTAGAAATTAAATGTAAAAGATGTGTAACAAATCAAGAGAGTGTGTGAACCTTATGAGGCAGTTGATTGGATATTTGACAAGGAATTATTGGCTGAGGAGAGTGATGATATTATTGCTTTATTTAGTCCTTATTTGAAAAAGAAATAAAAGATTAAACAGAAGAAGAAAAAACAGGTAAGCAGGCTAGAAAACATAATCTGGGACATTAGAGAACCAGGAAATGTTAGCATCTTGAGCTAGGAAAAGAGAAGTATTCAAGAAGGGAGTGTCAGCACTGGTATGACAAAAAGGTTCTCCTATTACGATGAGTTTTGAGGGTGCCTGGGTGGCTCAGTTGGTTAAGTGACTGCGTTGAGCTCAGTTCATGATCCTGGAGTCCCAGTATCGAGTCCCACATCACGCTCCCTGCTGGGCAGGTAGTCTCCTCCCTCTGACCCTCCCTCTTCTCTTGCTCTCTCTCTCTCTTTCTCTCTCAAATAAATAAATAAAATATTTTCTAAAAAAGCTTTAAAAAGATGAGTATTGAAAGCAATTTAATGAAATTGTTGATTATGAAGTAATTGTTAAGCTTTAGAACAGTTTCAGAAAAGGAGTTGAGGTGGTGCTTGGTAGTTAGTTATATTAGTTTTCTATTGCTGCCATAACAAATGACCACAAAGTTAGTGAATGTATTATTCTACAGGTCTGTAGATCAGTAGTCCAGAATGGCTCTCCCTGAACAAAAATCAAGGCATCAATAGGACTGCATTCCTTTTTGGACCTCATGATTCCTTTCACCCCTCTTCAAAGCTTGCAATGGTGAGCCATGTGCTTTCCACAGTGCTTCCTCTTACTCTCCATTCTGTTGTCACAGTACATGCACTTGCTCAGTAGAGCATGGTTGCTTTCTCTCCCTCTCTCACTTATCCTGACCAAAGCTGGGAAACCTGTTTTTTAGGATTCATGTGATTAGATTGTGATCACCCAAATAATAAAGGGTGATTCCTCATCTCTCAAGGTCCTTAACTTTAATCATATCTGCTGAATCCCTTTTGCCAGTGTATCCAAGGATTAGGGGTGTGTATCTCTGGGGTCTTTTATTCTCCCTATCACATACATACTCCCCACCACCACTACCACCAAAAAGAGATGGATGCGAAGGTGTGAATGTGATAATGATTATAGACTATTCTTGAAGTCTGGTTGAGAAGGAAAGGAGAGGTTGCCAGGTAATAGAGGAGTGAGGAAGGTTTTTAATTTGTTTTACCTGTCTTGGCTCTCTAAAGAACCCACCCAAAGGGCTTGCCCTTGTTTTATCTGAGTCAGAACTCTCCCAGGGCAGAGGTGGGCAACATTTGTCAAAGCATTTAATGGGAAATGTATTAGCCTCTCCCACCTAAGATAGTGAACACAAAAAGATTGGGAGGAAAGGCTGAGAGGTATGAGATGCTTTGGGGAATAAGGTTTTTGAAAAGTTCTTACATACTCCTAGAGATGTAGAAGGCAGGGTACATGTTTAGAAGGACCTGATAGGGCCTTACTTAACTCTCACCTCTGGCTGACCTTCAAGCTTTGCGTAAACAGAAACTAAAGACTAAGATAATGTTGAAAAATTATCTGGCTAAGTGTTGAAGGCAAGTCTCAACACCTGCAGCCCATCTGCAAAGACTAGGAAACCACTTTTATTTGTGGTTGTTTTGTTTTGTTCTGATCTGTTTTGATTCCAGGTAGCTGACCACTAAGCTAAGGGAACAGACTTAAGTGGGTACACACAACAAAGAATATAGATGTTACAAATCAGTTAAAAAAAAGTAAGTCAGTGATGAACAAGAATTAAAACAGTCAGGCCCATAGAAATTGACAAAAATGAGGGAGAAATAGATCAAGAATAATCTGGAGACTTAAGTACCCCACTTTCATTAGTGGATAGAACAGGAAGAAAGACGGAAAAGGAAATAGAAGACTTTAACTACTCTATAACCAAGTTAGACCTAACAAATATATAAGCACTCTACCCAACAACAGTAGAATGTATATTCTTTTCAAATGCACATGGAATATTTTCCAGGGTAGACCAAATGTTAGGCAAAAAAAGTGACAATTAATTTAAACATTTAAATCATACAAAGTATCTTTTTTGACCACAAGAGAATGAAATTAGAAATCAATAATAGAAGGAACTCTAAAGGGACGCCTGAGTGGCTCGGTTAAGGGTCTGCCTTTGGCTCAGGTCATGATCCCAGGGTCCTAGAATGGAGCTTCACATTGGGCTCCCTGTTCAGTGGGGAGCCTGCTTCTCCCTCTGCTTCTGCTTCTCCCCCTGCTTGTGGACTCTTGCACTCCTATCTCTGTCAAATAAAGTATTTTTTTTTTAAAGAAGGAAATCTGGAAAATTCATAAATATGTAGAAATTTTAAAAAAGATTAGGCAGAGATAAATGAAATAGAGGATAGAAAAACAACAGGATCAATGAAACAAAGTGGGTCATTTGAAAAAATAAAATTGACAAAGACTTAACTACACCGACCAAGAAAAAAAAGAAGACTTCCTAACTTATTGATGATGAGTTTTAACCTAATGCCAAAGCCAGGCGAAGACCTCACAAGAAAAGAAAACCAGCAAGCGACATCCAGCAGCATATTAAGAGGATAATACACCATGACCAAATGGGATTTTTCCCAGGAATACAAGATGGTTCAACATATGAAAATAAATATTATACATTCTAATCGGGGAAAATCACAAGGTCCTCTTTTTTATTTTTTTTAAATAAGATTTTATTTATTAGAGAGAGTACATGCGTGCCCAAGTTGGGGAGAGGGGCAGAGGGAGAGGCTGAGGGAGAAGCAGACTCCCCGCTAAGCAAGGAGCCTGTTGTGGGACTCAGTCCCAGGACCCCAAGATCATGACCTGGGCTGAAGGTAGACACTTAACAGACTGAGTCACCCAGGTACCCACAAGGTCCTCTTGATACAGAAAAAGCATTTGACAGAATCCAATGCCCTTTCATGATAAAAGCACTTACATACTAGGATTAGAAGGAAATTGCTTTTACCGGATAAAGGGCATCTATGAAAAATCTATAGGAAGCATCTTACCTAATGGTTAAAGACTGAAAGCTTTGCCCTTAGAATAAGGAGCAAGACAAGGATGCCCACTCTGGCCACTTCTGTTCAACATTATGCTGGAGGTACTAGCTGGTACAACTAAAAAATATCCTAATTGGAAAGGAAGAAGTAAAGCTATCTTTACTGTCATGTGATCTGTTCTTAGGCAGTTTATCCTTGAACAACATGGGTTTAAAATGCCTAGGTCACTTTTATATGATTTTTTTTTTTTAAGATTTCATAGCAAAAGCCATAAGGCATTTATTTACAACTGCCTATCCCAGTATCCACAGGTCGAAAGGAAGACGACTGGTTCAGAGTTCACACCTACTGCCGCTTGAGTACCCAAAGAGACCTGCAGAGCCCATCAGCAGCCCTTGATATCCCTGAAACTGGGTTACCTATCTTTTTTTTTATTCATTAAAAAATAATTTAAAAATAATAATTTTAAAAAGACAGCCTGGCTCCCCTCACATTTAATTCTAAACATTCTCTGGTGGGCTCTATTTCTATGGCTTTGATTATTGTCTATTAAACTATTGTCTATTAAACTTGTCTATTAAACACATGTACTCTCTCTAATAAATAATATTGTCTATTAAACTGTGTTCATGTATTGGGTGACTTAATGTTGTTAAGATGATAATACTCCAGGGGCGCCTGGGTGGCTTAGTGGGTTAGAGCATCTTCCTTCGGCTCAGGTCATGATCCCAGGGTCCTGGGATTGAGCCCCATGTCAGGCTCTTTGCTCAGCGGGGAGCCTGCTTCCCGCTTTCTCTCTGCCTGCCTCTCTCTGTCTTTCAAATAAATAAATAAAATCTTTTAAAAAAAAAAGATGATAATACTCCATAAAGCACTCTGCAGGTTCAAATGCAATTCATAGCAAAACTCCAGTTACCTTTTTTTGTAGAAACAGACAAGCTGGTCCTAAAGTTCATATGAAAATACAAAGGACTCCAAATACTCACAACAGCCTTGACAAAGAATAAAAGTTAAGGATGCATACTTTCAATGTCAAAACTTACTGCAAAGCTGTAGACTTTAGTTAGGACAGAATTCAAGTTATTTTTTGGAATCTGCTACAACCACAGATGAAGCCTCAAAATATTAGTTTGGCCTTCTTCACCCTGATCCAATATTTCTCAACCTCTGGTAGAGTATCAGAATCATTTTTAGAGTTTTTAAAAACTGTAATATCTGAGCCCCACCGTTGGAGATTCTGATTGCTGGTAGGGCCTGACATCGTTATTTTTCCAAAGCTCTGAAGATGATTCCTATGAAGAGCATGTTAGAACTACTACTACTATAATCATTAAATGTTTCTCCAGGACAAATCTTGTCTCCCTGTTTTCTTTCATCTTTCTCAGAGCTATCCTGCAAGGATTCTGTCCTCCAGAAGAGGAGCATCACGGAGAAAATGGAATATGACTCACTAACTGGCGATTCCCAGGTGAATTTGTATCCTACTCTTTACTGAAATGATCTTTTTCCTTTTCAGCTTTTGAGCTTTTGCTAAATGTAGTCCATCTAAGGATGTAAGACTGTTATTTCTCCCATAGGACATTGGATCTGTTTTATTTTAGTTAATGATACACTCTGGAAAATATTTAATCCTTGTATTTTTCTGTGCATCTGTTCCCTCTAGCTTAATAGACAATAATCAAAGCCATAGAAATAGAGCCCACCAGAGAATGTTTAGAATTAAATGTGAGGGGAGCCAAGGGCAGAGTCCTGAGTAATGTCATTGAATAGGCAGGAGCAGGAGAAATCCCAAAGGATACTAAAATAAAAGCATCAAAGTGGTAGAGGAAAACCAGGAAGATACGATATCACTGAAAGCCAAGGAGGAGAATTTTGCAAGGATAAAACCTTTAAAAAAAGCAGGAAAATCCAGCCTGAGTGGTACTTATTCCCTTACTATCATGAAGATACTAATAGAAGTGAGGTTGAGGGAAGAAGGTGAGGAAGTGGGCAAACTAATGTAGATTATTTTCTCACATCATCTGATGTTGTGGAGTCATCTGGCTCTGAGGCATAGGGAGGGAAGAGATTTGTGTATTTCACTGTGACTGAAGGTGCCCGTTATGACAAGCTCGGGAATGCTAGAGAGGGAAGTGCAACAGGTGATGGTATGAAGGCCCTCATGAGAAATACCTATGCAGGGTCTGATATACCACTGCTAAGGGCCAGGAATATGATGGTAAATGAAAGGAAATCCTTTGTGGAAATGAGTCGAGGCAGACAGGCACACCCAGGGAAGTAAGATAATTGCAGATAGTAATAATTATTACAAAGAAAAGAAACAGTGCAGTAGAGACTGATGAGGAGGGTGGCTACTTCATCTTGGGTAGTCTGGAAAGGACAGGCTGACCGGCCTGGGAAGGAGTTAGCAGGCTGCCTTTCTCAGTTAGAGAAAATGCCCTACCTCTTCTCCTAGCAGAGTCTCCATCTTCATTACAAATTCCCCTCATATCTATCCGAAACTCTTTTTGTTCTGAACTCCTTCTATGGCAGGTATTTTTACTCGATAATAATATTTTGTTCCAGATTTTTGCAACTTTTTTTTTTCTCAACCAAAATAAAAGTTAATTGAGGGTTAGGACTGCACTTGATTTCCTTCTGTAGCCCTCACAGAATACCAAATTGAACTTGATTTTCATCACTTAGAACCCCAAATATTTGTCAGTTTCTTACATATTCTGATGATCTACCCTATTCTTTCCTAATTCATTTCTCCTCTGGTAATATTTTTGGGAGTGACCTTTGGTTACAAAGGAATTTAATGTTTTAGGAACCAGTAACATTCAAAGATGTGATTGTGGAATTCAACGAGGAAGAGTGGGGACAACTGGACCCTGCTATAAAGACTCTGCACAGGGATGTGATGCTGGAGAACTATAGGAACCTGAATTCGTTGTATCAAGGTGGTTTCTGTGTATTTACCTCCTCTGCCTGTCAGTAGTTTCTTTATCTGCTGCTAAAAACCAGAGGACGACTGCAGTGGTTAAGGGTACTTGGGTTTGGGTTCAGGTTTCCTAATATCCTTTGGGCATAATAACACGTTTTCCTGTTGTGTATCTGAGTGGAAGTCCTTCCTAATGGAAAGCTAGACATTCACAAATCTGTGGTGACTGCTAGCCTTTCAGAGGCTCTTAGACTACAGAGGAATGGAATCTCTTCCCTTTAAAAATGGCTGAAGTGTCTGTTTTGTTGTTTTTTTCATTTTCCCCATGAACAGAACATCTATTTTCCAAGCCAGTTGAGATCTCCAAGTTGGAGAGTAAGGAAAGAAGATGGACAGTGGAGCACAAAATCCCAAGCACATCTGTTTTGGGTAAGAACCAGGCAGATACAAGGCAGCTGTAAGAAGCTTCTGTTTGTCAAATACACAGTGTACTGTTAACAGCCTTAGAGTAAGAGTCAGGGAGATGACAACAAAACCGCCCAGGCTTTGAAGGGGAGAAGTCACCATTGCCTTTAATTCACAGATTCTTTTCCTTTGGTGGATAGGCAAAAAAGAATGTTGCAGGTGAGGAACACAGGTGAGGAACACACACGCATTTAAAGCTGTGTGGTACAGAGCAACCTACCTGCCAGTCTCCTCATCTGTAACGTGCAGTTAATTACAGTACTTACCTCCACGTTCCTGTGAGGCTTAAGTGAGTCTTATGGGTAGCACAATTAGAACAGTGCCTAGCACGTGGTAAGTGCTATGTAAACAAACATTAGCTAACCCAACAGGAAATCATATTCTTTCTTTTAAAGAAAACAGAATGTTCTGCTTTATACTAGAGTGACTTTAGTAATCTTCCATTTTTCCTTCATTTACTATAGAACTTCTTTTGCCCTAAATTTCTACCTTCATGTAATCTCTTAATTCTTACTTTTTGTTTGTGGGAGATTGTTGATTTTTGTATGCTTAATGTAAATTTTAGTACATGTAGAAAAGTTTAAAGAGGAGTAGAGCTCACCCCACTACCTCACTCCCCAGAGCTGTGCAATATTAACATTTTGATTTATTTTCTTAGACTTTTTACTTTGTGATGATGTGTCTCTGTGGGTTGTGAAGATTTGGTTTTTTCCATTGGGATCATCAGGGATATGTGACTTTATATTCTGCTCTTCTCACCTAATATGATACCATGGGGAATTACCTGTGTCACTAAATAGTCTGTGAAAGCATGGTTTCTAATTCACATGTAATGTTCTATCATATACATGTATTATAATATATTTAACTATTCCCCCTAGCTGTTGGACATTTAGATTGTTGCCAAGTTTTGGGGCACATCTGATAAGTCTCTTAGGATATACATATTACAAGAGAAACTCCAGCATCAAGGGACATGAATTTATTTAAGTCCTGTTACATTGTGCTGTATTGTCTATAGAAAGGTTATACCAATCTGTACTGTCACTAATAATGTATTATCTATTTATTATTATTACCCTAGCACCCTCTTGTTAACCTAAAGTCTTTATTGATTTGAAAGGCAAATTATTCAGTTTCTTCCTTTCTTTTCTTTTTTATTTTTAATTAATTTTTTATTTTTTATAAACATATATTTTTATCCCCAGGGGTACAGGTGTGTGAATCACCAGGTTTACACACTTCACAGCACTCACCAAAGCACATACCCTCCCCAATGTCCATAATCCCACCCCCTTCTCCCAAATCCCCTACCCCCACCAACCCTCAGTTTGTTCTGTGAGATCAAGAGTCACTTGTAGTTTGTCTCCCTCCCAATCCCATCTTGTTTCATTTATTCTTCTCTGACCCACTTAAGCCTCCATGTTGCATCACCACTTCCTCATATCAGGGAGATCATATGATAGTTGTCTTTCTCTGCTTGACTTATTTCGCTAAGCATGATACGCTCTAGTTCCATCCATGTTGTCGCAAATGGCAAGATTTCATTTCTTTTGATGGCTGCATAGTATTCCATTGTGTATATATACCACATCTTCTTGATCCATTCATCTGTTGATGGACATCTAGGTTCTTTCCATAGTTTGGCTATTGTGGACATTGCTGCTATAAACATTCGGGTGCACGTGCCCCTTTGGATCACTACGTTTGTATCTTTAGGGTAAATACCCAATAGTGCAATTGCTGGGTCATAGGGCAGTTCTATTTTCAACATTTTGAGGAACCTCCATGCTGTTTTCCAGAGTGGCTGCACCAGCTTGCATTCCCACCAACAGTGTAGGAGGGTTCCCCTTTCTCCGCATCCTCGCCAGCATCTGTCAGTTCCTGACTTGTTGAGTTTAGCCATTCTGACTGGTGTGAGGTGATATCTCATTGTGGTTTTGATTTGTATTTCCCTGATGCCGAGTGATATGGAGCACTTTTTCATGTGTCTATTGGCCATCTGGATGTCTTCTTTGCAGAAATGTCTGTTCATGTCCTCTGCCCATTTCTTGATTGGATTATTTGTTCTTTGGGTGTTGAGTTTGCTAAGTTCTTTATAGATTCTGGACACTAGTCCTTTATCTGATATGTCGTTTGCAAATATCTTCTCCCATTCTGTCAGTTGTCTTTTGATTTTGTTAACTGTTTCCTTTGCTGTGCAAAAGCTTTTGATCTTGATGAAATCCCAATAGTTCATTTTTGCCCTTGCTTCCCTTGCCTTTGGCGTTGTTCCTAGGAAGATGTTGCTGCGGCTGAGATCGAAGAGGTTGCTGCCTGTGTTCTCCTCAAGGATTTTGATGGATTCCTTTCGCACATTGAGGTCCTTCATCCATTTTGAGTCTATTTTTGTGTGTGGTGTAAGGAAATGGTCCAATTTCATTTTTCGGCATGTGGCTGTCCAATTTTCCCAGCACCATTTATTGAAGAGGCTGTCTTTTTTCTATTGGACATTCTTTCCTGCTTTGTCGAAGATTAGTTGACCATAGAGTTGAGGGTCTATTTCTGGGCTCTCTATTCTGTTCCATTGATCTATGTGTCTGTTTTTGTGCCAGTACCATGCTGTCTTGATGATGACAGCTTTGGAATAGAGCTTGAAGTCTGGAATTGTGATGCCACCCACGTTGGCTTTCTTTTTCAATATCCCTTTGGCTATTCGAGGTCTTTTCTGGTTCCATATAAATTTTAGCATTATTTGTTCCATTTCTTTGTGTTTTCCAGTCTTCTTCCATTGTTCCTGAGCAAATGGCACTGCCATCCATCCAGTTACACAAGTATAGTGATTATCCTTCACACAACTTTATCTCCTCACCTCTCTAATACTTGGTTTTATCTCTCTAAATATCCCTTGAATGTCTCCACTTCTCTTCATCTGTAGTGCCACAACCCTAGTCCTTGTACCATCACCATCTCTCATCTCAACTATCCTTGCAGTCTCTCAATTCATCATACAGGAAGATCTTGCCATGCCTCTTTGCTCTTTTCCCCCAACTCCAGTGTTTGAGCCACATTGCAGTCAGAGAGATCAAGTTCTGTCATATGCTTGCTTAAATCACTGTGCTGACTACAGTTTTGCCTGCTTCAGAACACAGTAGTCCCCACCTGTTTCTCCAGCTACGCCTCACCCTGCATCCTCCCCTCACTCTTTGCACCCAGACCATACTGCTCTGCTTTCAGTCAGCATCAAATATATGTTAGCATCTACTGTGTCCTCAGCACTCTGATAGTTGTTGGAGGACTGCAGAGAAAAGAATTCCACAGGACATACATTCCAGATGTCCCTCAAGTGGGGCTTGCCCTCCATCTCAGGGTTTCTGTTCATGCGGTGTCCTTACATAAAATGCTCTTTCTATTGTTTGCCTAGTTGACTCCTTGTCTTCCTTCAGATCTCAGATACACATTTCCTCAGGGAAGCCTGTCTTGGTTCATTTTTTTTCTGTTATATACTCCTATAAGACCATAATCATCTCTTTTTAGCATTTGTCACAATTATATTTTACTTTTATCTATATAGGTCTTTGTCTCCCACATTAGGCTTTATGTTCCCTGAGGGTAGAGACCGTGTCTCTCTCTCTTTTTTTTTTTTTTTAAGATTTTATTTATTTGAGAGAGAATGAGTAAGAGAGAACATGAGAGAGGAGAAGGTCAGAGGGAGAAACAAACTGCCCAAGGAGCTGAGAGCCCAATGCAGGACTCAGTCCTGGAAGTCCGGGATCATGACCCGAGCCGAAGGCAGTCGCTCAACGAACTGAGCCACCCAGGCACCGGAGACATGTGTCTTTTTGCCCTACCTTTATATCTGTAGGAACTAAAGGGAAAAACTGGTATGATTATGAGAAAAGTAAAATTAGTTTATTTGTTTTGGTCATTTTCAGTGAATGGCTTTTTGTCCTCTATCTATTAAGACTTTGGAGGTTTTTAGGTAAGATCTCATGGAAATACCCACTGTTGATCACAGTTATGGCAAATGAAATATTGCTGAGTTTTTTTATTATTTTTTTATGGTGTCTGCCAAACATATTTTTAAATTTATGTTATCACATATCTTCCCCCTACCCCTCTGTGCTTTATATCTCTTATTTTTAGGCATAAGAATTTTTCCATCCCCAAATTAGAAATATATTTCCTGATTTTATTCTGATTTCATCTATTTCATCCTTTAAATATAATACTTCCATCAATCTGGAATTTACCTTGGTAAATGTAGTTTATTTTCCAAAACAGTTAATGGACTACAGTGAATTAAAGATGGCTCTAGAATCTTTATCACTCTTTCCATCAAGATGCAACCTTTGTATTCCTGAAACTAATGTCATATTGTGTGTCAACTATACTTGGTTAGAGGGGAAAAAAAGAATACAGATTTTGTTTCCCCACCCTTTGAATCTCAGCTAGCACTGGACTGTTTAATCAATACAGTGCAGCAGAGGGGACACTGCTGGTTCCAAGTCTAGCCTGTAATAGGATTTGTAGCTGCTACCTCTTTCTCTTGGAAGTTAGCACCCACTACTTCAGCTAGCTTGACATTGCTCTTTGTGAGAAGCCCAGCATAGCCACATGGAATGTACATACGTGCACACACACTTAAAGGCTCATCAGATGATCAGAGGCACATCTAGATTTAAGTGCTAATGATCCAAGTTTAATTATAAACAGTTTAAGGTAAATTTGGATAAAGAATATAAAACCAAATTTTGGACAGCTTAATTAAGTAGTCAGAACCTTAAAAAGAGAATCCTGTGGATTTTAATCTGTAAAAAAGTCACTGGAATGATTTGAGAATTTGGGGGAAACACTGAGATAGGTCGAAGAAAGGCAGAGGTGGTTTGGCATGGGTTGGTCTCCAGATACCCAGGATTGGGATGATAGGCTAAGGTTTAAAGTGTTCATTTTTGTTTCAGATTAGAGACAAGAACAAAGTCTTATAGGTAAAGCATAGTTTGTGATTTTGGGATTAATAGGAATAAGACATTTACTCAAAATCTATTAAGCACAAGGGGCGCCTGGGTGGCTCAGTGGGTTAAGCCGCTGCCTTCGGCTCAGGTCATGATCTCAGGGTCCTGGGATCGAGTCCTGCATCGGGCTCTCTGCTCAGCAGGGAGCCTGCTTCCTTCTCTCTCTCTCTGCCTGCCTCTCAGTGTACTTGTAATTTCTCTCTGTCAAATAAATAAATAAAATCTTAAAAAAAAAATCTATTAAGCACAAAAGGCAAACAAATCATGGGTGTAAAGATAAACAGTAGTGTTTCCTCTAAAATCAATAGATGAGGGTGTTGCTATAATTATTTTATGTTGACCTGAAAGACATAACTAATGAATTTTTTAAAAATGAGAAATTTAACTAGTAGAAAAGAGGGAAAGGGGCTATTATTTGTAAATGGTAACTTTCTACTTAGAAAATCCAAGAAACTCATTGTGAAAACTATTACATCTGTTAAGAGTTTTGTAAGGTGGCCAGATATAAGTGATTTGAAAATAAAAAATATATGAAGGTGATTTTTAAAATAGGAGTAATGAAGTTATGTGAAAAATGAGCTATAGAAGTATGAGAACATCAAAGATTTGCTTAGAGAAATACATTTAGGAATTTTGCCATTCAGTAAATACTGCCAGAATAGCTTCTGTTTCAGTTACCTGTTTTTTCTAACAAATTGCCCCAAAATTTACTGATGGGAAATAGCAATCATTTTATTAAGTCTCACAGTTTTGTGAGTTGACTTAGGAGTTCTCAGGATCCACATGATGTTGGCTGAGGATACAGTGTTGTGCTGGGATGGAATGGTCAAGATGGGTAGAAGTTGATGCTGGCTGTCACTGGGAACTTCAGCCCTGTGGACCAGAGCACCTCCATGTGGTCTCTCCTTGAGGCATGGGTTTCTCATAGCATGCCAGCCAAGTTTTGGGTATTTCCTGAGAGGAACTGAAAATTGTCAGTCTCCCCAAAGGCCAAGCCCAGAAGTGGCGTGGTATCACTTCTACCGTATTCTGTTGGCTAAGCAGTCACAGGAGTAGCCCATTCTCAAGGGGAAGAAAAATAAACTCCACTTCTCTATGGGAGGGTGTCAAAGAATGTGCATGTATTTTTTTTTTCATTTATTTATTTTCAGCATAACAGTATCATTATTTTTTCATCCCACCCAGTGCTCCATGCAATCCATGCCCTCTATAATACCCACCACCTGGTACCATGACCTCCCACCCCCCGCCACTTCAAACCCCTCAGATTGTTTTTCAGAGTCCATAGTCTCTCATTATTCACCTCCCTTCCAATTTACCCCAACCCCCTTCTAACTCCCCATGTTCTCCATGCTTTTTGTTATGCTCCACAAATAAGTGAAACTATATGATAATTGACTCTCTCTGCTTGACTTATTTCACTCAGCATAATCTCTTCCAGTCCCGTCCATGTTGCTACAAAAGTTGGGTATTCATCCTTTCTGATGGAGGCATAATACTCCATAGTGTATATGGACCACAACATGTGTTGGAGAGGATGTGGAGAAAGGGGAACCCTCTTACACTGTCGGTGGGAATGCAAGTTGGTGCAGCCTCTTTGGAGAACAGTGTGGAGATTCCTCAAGAAATTAAAAATAGAACTTCCCTATGACCCTGCCATTGCATTCCTGGGTATTTACCCCAAAGATACAGTTGTAGTGAAAAGAAGGGCCATCTGTACCCCAATGTTTATAGCAGCAATGGCCACGGTCGCCAAACTGTGGAAAGAACCAAGATGCCCTTCAAAAGATGAATGGATAAGGAAGATGTGCATGTATTTATTACTCAAGCATAATTAATACATGGTGTTATATTTTCAGCTGTACAATATAATGATTCAACAATTCTGCATATTACTCAGTGCTCATCAGGACAAGTGTACTCGTGTTTTTTTTTTTAATTTTTTATTTTTTATAAACATATATTTTTATCCCCAGGGGTACAGGTCTGTGACTCACCAGGTTTACACACTTCACAGCACTCACCAAAGCACATACCCTCCCCAATGTCCATAATTCCACCCCCTTCTCCCAAACCCCCTCCCCCCAGCAACCCTCAATTTGTTTTGTGAAATTAAGAGTCACTTATGATTTGTCTCCCTCCTCACCCATTTCCCCCCCACACCTCCCCTTTGGCAAGCACCGGTTTGTTCATTATATTTAAGACTCTTGTTTTTTGTGCATACTTACACACACACACACCCCTATAAATATCTTCTTTATCCATTCCTCTTTTAAATGATATTTTGGTTGCCTCTATTATCTTGGCTTTTGCAAATAATTGTGCAGTAAACATAATAATTCTGCATATATCTTTTTGAATTAGTGTTTTCATTTTCTTTGGCTAAAAACCCACTAGTGGAATTACTGGATCATGTAGAATTTCTATTTTTAAGTTTTTGAGGAACCTCCATACCATTTTCTATAGTGGCTATACCAGCTGGCATTCCCCCAGCAGTGCACAAGAGTTCCTTTTTCTCTACATCTTTGCCAGCACTGTTATTTTTTGTGTTTCTGATTAACCATTCTGACCAGTGTGAGATGATATCTCATTGTGGTTTTGATTTACATTTCTCTGATCATGAGTGATGCTGAACATCTTTCCATGTGTCTGTTGGCCATCTAATGTCTTTTCTGGAAGAATGTCTATTCAAGTCCTCTGTGCAATTATTAATTGGATTGTTGTTAGTTTTTGTCATGTTGAGTTGTTTAAGTTCCTATATATTTTGGATTCTAACCCTTTATTGAATATGTCATTTGAAAATATCTTTCCCATTCAGTAGGTTGCTCTTAATTTTGTTGATGGCTTCCTTCACTGTGCAAAAGATTTTTACCTTGCTGTAGTCCCAATTGTTTATTTCTACTTTTATTTTCCTTGCCAAAGGAGACATATCAAGAAAAATATTGTTATGGCTGATGTCAGAGAAATTTCTGCCTATGTTTTCTGTTAGGAATTTTATGGTTTCAGGTCTCACATTTAGATCTTTAATCCATTTTGGGTTTATTTTTGTATGTAGTATAAGAAAAGGGTCCGGTGTCATTCTTTTGCATGTAGCTGTTTAGTTTTCCCAACACCATTTGTTGAAGACACTGTCTTTTTCCCAATTTATATTCTTACTAACTTTATCATAGAGCAATTGATCATAAAGGTATGGGTTTATTTCTGGCTATTTTGTTCCGTTGAGTACCATTCTGCTTTGATTACTGCAACTTTGCACAG
This sequence comes from Mustela nivalis, assembly GCF_964662115.1. NCBI lineage: Eukaryota > Metazoa > Chordata > Mammalia > Carnivora > Mustelidae > Mustela > Mustela nivalis. Next base: position 69,310,825 of record NC_139028.1, read on the forward strand.
TATGTTTTGATACCAGTTTTGTTTTTCTTTTTCAAGATTGGTTTGGTCCAAGAAAAAGGATGGTTTCTCTGCTACTTTTGATTACAGTTTTTTTTTTCCCTGCCTTTGTTAAATATGGGGATAATTGTAGCTTGTATGGAAAATAGAAGCACTGATTACAAGTTTGTTGTAGCTGGTTAAGATGTGGTGCCTATAAACGTAGACATGTTTTTAAAGATATGATTAAATTTCTATTTTAGAAGGATGTATTTATTATTGATGAACAGTGTAGGTTAAGAGAGGCAAAAGCAAGATGCTAGAGAAAGGAAGGCTAGATATAACCCACACAGACTAGTTATGAACCAGTAATAATAAAATAATTTGAACTATGATGTTTCATATGCTTGATATTTTCCCAAGCCCTGTGTATTCTCTGTAATATTCCTGAATAGCTCTCCTCAATTTTATGATCTCCTAACCTCCCTTTTAATACTTTTATCCCTTTTATTTCTTCTATAGTTCTTTTTCTAATCTCATCTTACATTTCCATTGTGTATTGAAGGCCTATAAAATATGCATATCCCTTATGTGTTTTAGCATCCCTTTCCTAATTAAACAATTTCCCTTCTTCTAATTCATGGAATTTTTAATTTCTTTTTAGACAGAGAGAGAATTTCAGAAAACCAAGATTCAATTCCAAAGCAGAGAATTAATGGAAAAAAATCCTCTCCTGGAGTGAATATGACAAGACTGACCAAAAGTAGATCCCCTTCTTTAGATGTTTGGATGAGTGATGATTGGTTATATAGGAACCAGGAACACTGGGACATAAATTTGCCAGAAGAAGCTTTTGTTCATAAAACAGTCTACACTGAGGTGGGAAACTTTGAAGTTAGTGAGAATAAGAAAAGTTTAGATGTTAAGTCAGTTAATTCAATTTTGGGTATACAACAAGGAAATCCTATGAGAAAGGGGTCCTCAGACTATGGTAAGTTTAAAACTAACTTCAAATTTAACTTAGACTCAGGTAAGCAATATGCAGAATATAATGAATGTGGGAATGCCTTGAGCCTGAGTATAGATATTCAAGACCCAGAAAGTCATACCTCAGTGAATTCCTATGAATGCTATCAATGTGGGAGAGCCTTCAGCCGGAGTTCATCCCTCATTCGACATCAGATCATTCACACAGGAGAGAAACCCTATAAATGCAGTGAATGTGGGAGATTCTTCAACAGACGTACAAACCTTACTAAGCATCAAAAAATTCATACTGATGCAAAGGTCTGTGAAGGCAGTAAATGTAGGAAAGCTTTCAGTGAGAGTGAAGACAGTAATAAAAATTCAAGACTTCATTCTGGAGATAATCCCTATGAATGTGTTAACTGTGGAAAATCCTTCAGCCGGAGCTCCTCCCTTATTCGACATCAAATGATTCATACAGGAGAGAAACCTTTCAAATGTAAGGAATGTGAGAAAACCTTCAACAGGAGTTCAAACCTTAAAAAACACCAAAAACTTCATACTCAAGAGAAATCCTGTAAAAGGAAGACACACAGACAACAATGAATTTAACATCAATGAATTTATACTAGAGGGAATCCTGTGAATAGAGTAAATGCAAGAAAACATTTGTCAGGGATTCTTCCTCATATCCCTTCCTCATAATAGGGATTCATAACTCATATGGCAGAATTAATATTGGAGAGAAATCTGTTATTGCGTAGGAATCTATTTCCAAATGAAGCCACAAGGGTTTAGAGTAAAATGTATCACCATACAAGTCTTTGCCTGTCATTATTCGGATAATCCATTTGCCATCATCATTCCTAGTTCATAAATGGAACCTGTGGCATCCTTATATTCACATGACTTATTGAAGTAGATATTAGGGAGGAGCCAAGCAATCAATATCCTTGGAATTGATATTTAATAAAACTCAAACTTTTAGTCCTTACGAGAAGGTCATGAGAAACCAGGAGCTCACGGGAATATAGGAATACTTCTAAAGACTGAACTCTCTGAATTAATGTTAGAGACCACAGGAATGACAAATTACTCCATGATATATCTTGGCTCTCTTGATGCTGAGTGGGGACTAGAATTGGAAGAGGTTTATCAACTGCAGTGGCAAGTGGATTCTGTATATGGTTGTCACATCTTCATTTTTAAAAGTACTCTTTGGAATGTAGGCTGGAGGGACATCCATATTCTTGGGTCTGTCATTTATTCCAAATACTAAGAGGTCAATAAAGTGTCATAGTACTCTGTTCACTAGTTTCCTTGTTCTGCTGTAAGTTATTTCTGTAAGTTACCTTTAGGATCTTGAGCCAAGAAACTTTTAATATGCCCCAAAATATTCATATTGGAGAGATTCCCAAAGAATGATGGTGGTAGTATTTTGTAAAAGCTCATATCTTATTCAAAAATAGAAAAGGTATACTGGAGTATGAACACTTAACGATGAGTTAATGTGCAAAATTATTCTCTGTTCATTTGTTCTAAGGTTTCAGGTCTTTAATCCACTTTTTATTTAACTTTTGTGTATGGTATAAGGGTGGTCCATTTTCATCCTTTTTTCCATATGACTGTCCAGTTTTCCTAGCATTGTTGATTGAGGAGACTATCCTTTCACCATTGTATATTCTTGGCTCCTTTGTAGCAAATTAACTGACCACATATATATTAGGGCTTATTTCTGGGCACTTGTTCTCTTCCATTGATATTTATGTCTGTGTTTATGCTAATACCATACTGTTTTGGTTACTATAGCTTTGTAATATAGCTTGAAGTCAGGAAATGTAATACCTACAGCTTTGCTCTTCTTTCTCAAGATTACTTTTACTGGGATGCCTGGGTGGCTCAGTTGGTTGGATGACTGCCTTCGGCTCAGGTCATGATCCCGGAATCGCAGGATCAAATCCCACATCAGGCTCCCAGCTCCATGGGGAGTCTGCTTCTCCCTCTGACCTTCTCCTCGCTCATGCTCTCTCTCACTGTCTCTCTCTCTAAAATAAATAAATAAAATCTTTAAAAAAAGAAAAGATTACTTTTACTGTTCAGAGTCTCTTGTGGTTCCATACAAATTTTAGAATTTTTTTTTTCGGTTTCTGTGAAAAATGCCACTGGGATTTTGATAGGGGTTGGTTGCACTGAATCTGTAGATTCTTTGGGTGATATGGACATTTTAACAGTATTAATTCTTCTAAGCCATGAGCATGGAAGATCTTCCCATTTATTTTTGCCTTCTCAAATTTACCCATAGATATTTTATTGTTTCATGGGGTTGTAAATAGGATCCCATTAACAACTGCATGAAAAGAATAAAATATCTATGGATAAATTTAACCAAGGAGATGAAAGATCTGTACATTGAAAACTATCAGACATTGATGAAAGAAATTGAAGACACAAATAAATGGGAAGATCTTTGCCATTCAGCCTCAATGCAGGGAATCTCAAAAACCTGCCCCCTCTCTCTGTGCCCATATGCCATATCCCATGACTTACTAAGGGATTCTACTAGTTGTTATCCATTATATTTATTCATTCTCATTGTTATAGAAGTTTAGCTAGACACATAGCCACCCAACTGTAAATTTCTGTTAATAAGTACTCATCAATGGGATGTGAACAGAAATGATGTTTGTCACTTCCAAGTCTTGCCCGTCAAGCAGCTAGGCATCATTCTATTCTCCTGACAGGTTTCCTCTCTCTGCTGATTGGAGAACCGTGAAAACTGTAGTGACGGCAGTGGACTACAAGTGGAATCCAGTATTAGGAGTGGAATCCTGGGCCACCCATCTACCTCCAGTTAGAGAGAAATAAACTTCAGTCACGTAGAAGCTCCTTGTTTTGTTGTTTTGTTTCTTTTGTACCACAGGTTGGCCTGTGCCTTAGTTAAAATGCTCACCAAATCTTTCAGACTCAAACAAACAAACAAACAAAAAAAACCTTTCAGACTCTTCCTTGTATCTATCTGCATATATGCCTACTGGTACTATATTTATGTTTCTGGTTACTATCTTCTCTCTTAGATTACTTCACCTAGTCTCTCTGCCTTGAAATTCTGTAAAATGCAGGCAGAGGATCTTTTTGAAATACAAATTTTGATTATTGCACACAAATGCTTTAAACTTTCAAAGACTCCCCATAAACTTTTAAGTGAAATCTAAACTCTGAAACAGCTTGTCTTGCATGAAAGTTCTAATGTTCTCTTGCACTGCAACCTTTGAATTCCATGTCAGCCATGCAGCAGCTTCCAAGTTCCCATCTACCCATCTACCATGTGTGCTTAGCTCATATCCATATGATATTTCCTATTCATGGAGACCTCTTTCCCTTCATCTAGCTAATTTTCACTCCTTCAAGTAGAAAGAGTTCTTTCTCTAGAAAGCCACCTCTGACAAGACTGAGAAAATCTATGTACTAAATTCCACATACTTAGACGTTTACAACACTTACAGGAATTATTTACTGGACCGTATCCCCTAACTACTTAGTATGCTTGGGGGGACAAGTAGTCTGTAAAAAGTAGCATACTGTATGCTGGCAACAAATGGTATTGAATGTGAGTAGGAAATAGACCTGACCACTTGTTTTTTACACCTCATTGAAAAACAATGTAACCAAAGACATATTAAATATATATTTTGAGAGAGTGTGCATGAGCAAGGGTAAGGCGCAGAGGGTGAGAGAGAATCCCAAGCCTATTGCACAGAGCGTGGAGACCTAGGAGGGACTTGATCTCACAACCCTGAGATCATGACCTGAGCCAAAATTAAGAATCTCATGCTATCAGACAACAAAGAGAAATAAAAGGTATCGAAATAGGCAATGAAGAAGTCAAACTCTCTCTCTTCGCAGATGACATGATTCTTTATATGGAAAACCCAAAAGACTCCACCCCCAAACTACTAGAACTCATACAGCAATTCAGCAACGTGGCAGAATACAAAGTTAATGTACAGAGGGGCGCCTGGGTGGCTCAGTGGGTTAAGCCGCTGCCTTCGGCTCAGGTCATGATCTCAGGGTCCTGGGATCGAGTCCCGCATCGGGCTCTCTGCTCAGCGGGGAGCCTGCTTCCTCCTCTCTCTCTGCCTGCCTCTCTGCCTACTTGTGATCTCTGTCAAATAAATAAATAAAATCTTTAAAAAAAAAAAAAGTTAATGTACAGAAATCAGTGGCTTTCTTATATACTAACAATGAAAATATAGAAAGGGAAATTAGAGAATCGATTCCATTTATGATAGCACCAAGAACCATAAGATACCTGGGAATAGACCTAACCAAAGAGGTAAAGGAACTGTACTCAAGGAACTACAGAACACTCATGAAAGAAATTGAAGAAGATACAAAAAGATGGAAGACCATTCCATGCTCTTGGATCAGAAGAATAAACATTGTTAAAATGTCTATACTGCCTAGAGCAATCTATACTTTTAATGCCATTCTGATCAAAATTCCACTGGTATTTTTCAAAGAGCTGGAGCAAATAATCCTAAAATTTGTATGGAATCAGAAGAGACCCCAAATTGCTAAGAAAATGTTGTAAAACAAAACAAAACAAAACAAACAAAAAAAAAAAAACTGGCAGCATCACATTAACTGATTTCAAGCTTTACTACAAAGCTGTGATCACCAAGACAGCATGGTACTAGCATCAAAACAGACACATAGACTGAGGAACACAGTAGAGAGTCCAGATATGGACCCTCAACTCTATGATTAAATAATCGACAAAACAGGAAAAAATACACAGTGGAAAAAAGACAGTCTCTTCAATAAATGGTGCTGGGAAAACTGGACAGCTATATGTAGAAGAATGAAATTCAATCATTCTCTTACACCGTACATAAAGATAAACTCAAAATGGATAAAAGACCTCAACATGAGACAGGAATCCATCGGAATTCTAGAGGAGAATATAGGCAGTAACCTCTTCGATATCAGCCACAGCAACTTCTTTCAAGATATGTCTCCAAAGGCAAAGGAAACAAAAGTGAAGATGAACTTTTGGGACTTCAAGATCAAAAGTTTCTGCACAAACAAACAGTCAACAAAACAAAGAGGCAACCCACGGAATGGGAGAAGATACTTGCAAATGACAGTACAGAAAAAAGGTTGATATCCAGGATCTATAATGAACTCCTCAAACTCAACACACACAAAACAGATAATCATGTCAAAAAATGGGCAGAAGATATGAACAGACACTTCTCCAATGAAGACATACAAATGGCTATCGGACACATGAAAAAATGTTCATCATCACTAGCCGTCAGGGAGATTCAAATTAAAACCACATTGAGATACCACCTTATACCAGTTAGAATGGCCAAAATTAGCAAGACAGGAAACATGTGTTGGAGAGGATGTGGAGAATGGGGAACCCTCTTACACTATTGGTGGGAATGCAAGTTGATGCAGCCACTTTGGAAAAGTGTGGAGATTCCTCAAGAAATTAAATTAGAGCTTCCCTATGACCCTGCCATTGCACTACTGGGTATTTACCCCAAAGATACAGATGTAGTGAAAAGAAGGGCCATCTGTACCCCAATGTTCATAGCAGCAATGGCCACGGTCACCAAACTGTGGAAGAACCAAGATGCCCTTCAACGGATGAATGGATAAGAAGATGTGGTCCATATACACTATGGAGTATTATGCCTCCATCAGAAAGGATGAATACCCAACATTTGTAGCAACATGGATGGGACTGGAAGAGATTATGCTGAGTGAAATAAGTCAAGCAGAGAGAGCCAATTATCATATGGTTTCACTTATTTGTGGAGCATAACAAATAGCATGGAGGACAAGGGGAGATGGAGAAAAGGGAGTTGAGGAAAATTGGAAGAGGAGGTGAACCATGAGAGACTATGGACTCTGAAAAACAATCTGAGGGTTTTGAAGGGATGGGGGGTGGGAGGTTGGGGGAACCAGGTCGTGGGTATTAGAGAGGGCACGGATTGCATGGAGCACTGGGTGTGGTGCAAAAACAATGAATACTGTTATGCTGAAAAGAAATAAAAAATTTAACAAAAAAAAAAAAGAAAAAGAAAAAAATAATTTCATGCTTAACAGACTGAGCCAACCAGGTGCCCCTCTCCAAAGACATTTTTAAATGAATACTGATGATCCCACTACTATAACATTAATACTTTTTTTTTCAAATTTGTGTATTCCTTTGAATAAAATATGTTGTTCACACTAAATTAGGATTGAATTATGTTTAGTGGCCCTGATTGGGCTCTGTTTTGCTATCATCTTCATAGATGTTGAGCTTGGAATTTAGAAATTTACCAATACCAGTTCTGTTCTACCAATCTTCTCCAAGTACTCCTTGATACCCAAGTTGTTTATTCTTGCCGCCATTACTTCATTTTGATTTTGTAATGGCTGAAATACGTTATTTTTTTTAAAGATCCACAGTTGTCATAGACATTAAACTATGTACCAGTCCAGCAAGTGAGGAAAATCATATTAGTTACAGAATTTCCCTTTACATCTTCATTGAGGCAAAATGCTAGCATCTCAGTGGGTTTGACTTTCTGGATGAAAATGTGTAAGAAGGGTCCAGTAAAGACAGTTTTGTGGGGTTTTTCTGTTTTGTTTTGTTTTTGTTTTTTGTTTTTGCAGTCTTTGAGATAACTTCTATAGGAGAGACACTATAAAGTGATCCAATTCCCACATCCTTAAGGAATTTGATTCCAAGCCCCTCCCGTCATTTCCAGAATAAAATCTTCCTGGCTCAGCCCCTAGTTTTGTGACCTCACTGTAGGCAGTACCAAGAGCTGCAAGAGGTTCCGTTTGAGACCTGTGAGATCTCCAGTAAATGCATCTACAATTCGTAGCTTCAGCCTATCAATAAAAACAAATCAAGCCTAAACCTCTGCTTGCCCTGGAAGTGCCTCTAGTGTGACAGGGCAGAGCAGGCTGGAAGGTTTGGATACTCAGCCCACCACAACTGGCAATAGTACCCAACTCCATTCCTAAGAACTCTCAACCCAAGGTAGCCTTATGGATTTATCCCGGCTGGAAACCACTGCCCCGTAAGGCCTGGGCGGGGCAGGGAAGTCGAAAGTGGAACAGTGCGGAGCCTGGGTGGTAGTAGGTAGCTTTGTCCGTCGCCCTGCGCAAGTGCGGTGGGGTTCAACTGACTGGGTCTGTTTTCCACCCGTAGCTTCGTGTCTGCTCTGTGGTTCTGGAATTCACAAGCATTCCCATGAAAACCGGGTAACAGTACTGACTTTTGGACTTCTCTTCTCTTGGACTTGTCATTGGAAGTATACCATGACCTCTAGTCCCCAGTGCCATGAAAGACTTTGCCATTTGGTGTCTGCAGACTTAGCGGTTTCTGGCTGGCTGGGCCTTTCTACTTGGGTAGAGGTTCGCGAACCTTTTCAAGTCACGATTTCTCTTGACGATAGCGTGCTCTTTCTAGGACCTTTCTTGAAGTGGTGAAATTAAAATGACATTAAACTGTTTCGATTTAGCAAAATGTGCTGTGAAAATTAATATTACATGGTTTGCACTGTTATAGAATTCATTAGGGGACTTTAAGACTCGTTAATTCAACCTCTGTAATTTACATCTAAGTTTATTTAAACTCAGAGAAGTCAAATGATTGTCCCAATACCATGCCATTGATAAAAGACCCTAGGTTAAACTTGAGAGTCCACATCTTTCAGCCACTGTGCTTTTCACTGTTCACCAGGAAACTTTAAAAAAAAAAAATGTTAAAGTTCGAATTTATTTGACAGTTAACTTTAATGTTTAGTGGAAGACACCTGTACACATGACTCATAGTGGTCTGTATTATAAGTTCCAGAACATGAACATGGGAAGACAAACAAAAGCACTTGCTAGTGGTAAAGTAAACTACCTTTTGGAGTGGATTGCGTAAGCCTAGTGCAGTACTCAGTAGGTTTGGCCTGATGACGTTCTGCATAACTCCTCGTTCACACTGACCCAATGGTTATAAATTTGACATTAGGCAGAAGTATACCTTTTTTTTCATAGTAACTGATGTGAGCTTGGGCAACCTAGCTCTTAACCACCAGGCTGTACTTATTCCTAAGACTACATGTTTTGCTCAGTCTCCTTGAAATAATCTACTCCTTTCCCCTGCCCTCCCCTCAGGTTATTTATTCGGACTAAGATTGGAATCATACCCTAACTCCTACCCAAGGTTGCGCTGGACTAATCCTTTGGCACAATTTGAACTTCTTATTATCCAGATGAAAAAACCCTATATCTGTAGAAATAGCTCAAACTCCAAAATGAAATCATTAATCTAGACAGAATGATTTCACTCTTCCTAAAACCATATGTGCTCAACCACAAGTTTTTGCATGCAGTTCCTCCTGTCTGTAAATGATTTGTCTTCTTTTTACATATTAAAATGCTATCCAAAGCCCAATTTTAAAACTACCTTCTGATATACTCATCTTACTCGAAATCTATAAAAAGTTGGATTATTTTTCTCACCTCCCCTGTTAATACTAGGTTAATACCTTATCTCTTGTAGACATTATTGCAATACCTCCTAAATGGAACACTTGCTTTGCCTCTAGCCCCTACCTTTGTAAATTCTTCATAGCCTTAGAGTGACCCTGTCAAAATTTAAATCATACCCCTTAAAACCTTTCAATGGTTTTTCATTCTATCTTTAACCTTACTTTTTTATTCAAAGTGTTAATCAACATATAGGGTATTATTAGTTTCAGAAGTAGAGTTCATTTTTTTTTAGTATGTTTTCCCAATTTATGCTCATGAGCACACAAGGGAAAAATAAAATGAACAATTAAAAAAGGAAGCTATCTCCCACTGTTAAAATTCACTGACACCACACAGTTGTGTACTAAATGGCCTGTGGCCTCCATTCTTGCTCATCTCTTTCCCTCACTCTATAACATATCCAGGCTCCACACTGTTGTTAAAGTCATCTTTCCAAAATGATAGTATCACACCCTCCTTTAAGATTCCTTAATGTTTCTTCATGACTAACAAAAACTTTTTAGCTTGACACAGAAAGTCCTTCATGATCTGGCCATCCTCTAACTTCTCCTTCCAATTTCACACTTGCTATGCCATTAGTGTCAGGCTACTTGTAGCCAGCCATTTACATCATCTGTTTTCATGATTTCATTTCTTTGCACAAATTACACTTCTGCAACGTATATTCCAAACCAGTAATTGAATATAGAAAATTGTAAAAGTTGACAGAAGTAATCGGAAACTTCATACACGATGACATCTATGGCAGTTAAATTCATGATATAAAAATGAGAAGCCTGGGGGTGCCTGGGTGGTTCAGTGGGTTAAAGCCTCCGCCTTCGGCACAGGTCATAATCCCAGGGTCCTGGGATCTAGCCTCACAATCAGGCTCTCTGCTCATAAAGGAGCTTGCTTCCTCCTCTCTCTGCCTGCCTCTCTGCCTAGTTGTGATTTCTGTCAAATAAATAAAATATTAAAAAAAAATATATATATATATATATATTCATGGATGTGGTGGCAATTCTAGGCTGCAGAATCAGTAAACAGGTCAACATGTAGAGGGGAGAGGCTACCCAAAGGGAAACAAGTTTTGGGGAGAATGGCTTTGTGTAATGGCTTTTCAAAGTTCCTATATAAAAGCTTTTGTCCTTCTATTTTTTCTGTGAGATTTCAAAACATGAATGTTATAGAGCTCTATCTTTGAGTTAGATAACTTAAGCGGGTCTCTGTTCTTTGGAAATAGAATCACTCTAATAATGTGTAATCTATCCCCAAAAGATATATGCCTAGAAATGAAATAGCTATTGGAAGAAATATCAACAATTTTAAGGCTTATGATTAGCCAAATAGCTTTCCAGAGTCTATCAATTTACCCTCATTGAAAATAGTGTGTAACTATCAATCACTCTGTACTCTCACTGAAAATAGCTATTAGAATTGTTAATAGAAATGGTGTTTTATTGCTTTAATCTGTGGATGTCCTTTGCCAATATTTAGTAGATGCCCATCTTACTAATTTATTAGTAAATTTCTTAACTGATAGAGTCATGACAAATATTTTTCCTATTATCTAATTTCCATGATTTTTACCTACAGTTTAGAAAATTTTATGTGGTCAAATTTCTAGGTATTTTTTCTGAGTTCTTCCTTTTTATCTTTTTATCTTCCTTTTTTATTCTTTAAAAAAGCTTATGTGTGTGTTTTCATCTATATAAAAACCCACTTTGGTGAATTCAAACATTCATGCTAAAGTAGCACAACCCTCTTTAGAAAGAAATTTTATGCTAATCTTGAATATGAATTAGATAAAAATGAGGTTAAATTTTTAGTTCATTTCTGATGTACCATACTTCATGAAACCACATGGAGATTCACAGAAATAGACCTGAAAACCTGTGCTTTAATTAATACATATTAGAACAATATATATATGATGTAGGTCATGAAAGCCCAATTTAGTTTTTTACCAGAGTTAAATCATTTCCTTAGCACCATTTACTGAATAATCATTTTCCTATTCGTAGGTATTTTTAACATGTAAAGTATATATGCATATATACTAAATATATTATATTACATATGTTATCCATATACTGGTCTGTTTCTAAGCAATTTACTGACTTGAGCATCCTGAACATTTTTTTCAAATGTATAATCAGTTTCTCCATTAATTTCAATATATCATTTACTTTTTTTTACCATTTGCTTTTTATTTTAGGGCAATGTCATTGATCTTTTAAATTATCTTTGCTAGGGCGCCTGGGTGGCTCAGTGGGTTAAGCCGCTGCCTTCGGCTCGGGTCATGATCTCAGGGTCCTGGGATCGAGTCCCGCATCGGGCTCTCTGCTCAGCAGGGAGCCTGCTTCCCTCTCTCTCTCCCTGCCTGCCTCTCTGCCTGATGTGATCTCTCTCTGTCAAATAAATAAATAAAATCTTTAAAAAAAAAAATAAAAAAAATAAATTATCTTTGTTCTTCTCCAGTGTCTGTTTTTCTTAAAAGACTTTAGATTTTTTTAAAATTTCAAATCTCATTGGGGCTTTGATGAAATTTGAAATCTATAGATTAACTTAGGAACATTTCCTCTAAAAAAATTTTAAGACTTCTCTATGCAAGTCCTCTTTTATTTTCCTGATTTTTTTCATTGTTTTCATTCTACATTTTTACTTGTTCTTCTTTAGAAAATAAATTTGTGTTATTATAAACCATACTTTTTTCCTACCCATATTTTCTGATTATAGCAAGAATTTAGGAAACTACTGGTTTTTATATTTTTACTCACCTTATGTATTCTAACAAACACCCACAGTCTCCCTCTCAGGCATTTATATACCATCTGCTTTTATACTCAGCATTTGTGTGTTAAATTTTTTTTTTACACAGCTACTTATTTTGGACACTTGACTGTGTAAATGATGTTAGTTCTCATTGCCAGTTTTAGACCAGAATTTCCACATTCTTGAGCTCTCTTTAAGAAAGGAACATGTGATGAGCACCGGGTGTTATACGCAACTAATGAATCATTGAACACTACATCAAAAACTAATGTACTATATGGTGGCTCACTGAACATTAAAAAAAAATGTATGATGTTTCCTGTCTTATATAATCTGTTACCTGCATAATTTAGACAATAATGAAAATTTAGTTGATTAAAAATAATACCATAGGTGATAACAGGTTTTTAATCTCACATTTCTGAAGCTGATGTTCCACTCTGCTTTGACATTTACTTTTGGAGTTATTTATCCATTCTCTCTTCACTGGCTTTGCAGATAAGCCAGAATTTTTCTTTCTGCATGCTTTAGGTTGTTCTTTTCCCTAAGCTGTTTCTAAGATGGTTTTTATATTGTTGTTGTTTTTTTCTAAAATCTAGTGAACATATATATTTTTAGTTCAGGTAAAATATCTTAATTTCTTTGATCATTGATTCTATTCCATATTCTTTTAACTTTCTTAGAAACACCTTTATTCCTACATTAGATCTCCATTATTTGTACTTCCTGTCTTTTCTCCTTATTTCCCTCTCATTATCTTTTGTATACGCTGAAGATATCTCAAGTTCATTCATTACAGTATTTGATATTCTGCAGTGCCATTTCTGCTTCTGTTGCCTTTAACTTTGATCCGTTTTAAATTTCCCTGTAGTCCTTCATTGTTTTTGTTTTAGAGGTTCTTCTCTACTTACTGATTTCTGCTCTAGTTTTACTGACTTCATTTTTTTTTTCGTAATGCTCTCAAGACACCTGTTTTTGTTTTTTTTTTTTTTTTAATTTCTTCAGGAGACTGAAATAGCTAATTTTCAGGGCTGTCAGGTTTTAACTCTTCATGGTAGTGTTTTCTTTGGTACTGCAATTCCCTGTTATTTCCCTGAACAAGTCCACTTAATTTCTTATCTCTTGGGCAACGATGTCTAAACATATTTATATTATCAATAGTTAGGACTTGTATATTCCTGCTGACTCCACTCCATTTTTACAATGGCCAGATTCTCTCTTCTTCCATAATTAGGTTTTAGTTCAGTTTTGCACATAGCTTTGAGTTTACTTCTGCTTTCAGCAGCTATTTCTCTATTACCTCTCTCTTCTAAGAATAAATCAGTCTACTGCTTAAATCTCTAATTATGAACAGATGGAGTATCTTCAGTTTCCTGACAATTCACTTCTATTAGCTTTTACTGACATCTTTCACACCCTACTTAGAGACATTAAATATTGTATTTCTTGTTACATGGTGTCTGAAGTATGAATCAATGTGGAATCCTGGGAAGAAGGATATGAGAGTGTGCTATGATAACCTGAAAGTGCAGCACCCCTGCAAAAGATGGTTCCTGACTTTTCTGGCTGACAGAGATAACATCTCTACAACATCCTGTCTCAGGTGAAGGATCATGAAGTACTTTCCTATCTTTTGTCATAAGCAATCAAATTGTCCTGCCTTGTAATTTAATTCTTCCACATTTAAGCAATAGGTTATCTACCAGTTTGAGTTTGATGTTTTGTGTGTGTTCTTCTTGTGGCTTCCTAGGGACTTTACAGAGGAGTCAGAATGCTGTTTCAGAGCTAGCTAGCCAATTTGCATTAAAAAAAAAAAAGTAAATGTCTCAAAGTCAGTGAAAAGATAGAGTTGAATATACAGTGTGATTTCATTCACATGAAAATGCACACAAAAAAGGCTAGAACAAAACAGGATGAAGAGTTTTATTCTTGAATCTTTCATATATTTTATAATGGATATGTATGATATAATAGAAAAAGTAAATACACTTTCATTTTAAATATATAGGCATCCTCCTAAGGATTTCTTCTTGAACCAAATGATTCTTTAGTGGGAGTTGGGGGAAACTAGAAATGTTGCTTGGGATTATTTGGGTTTATTTATAGACTTTTCTTCCCCGCAGCATTTATTGGGCTGAATATTAAGCTTTGATTAAAGTTGTTAACTAAGTAAACGTAATTATAAGGTTTCTCATGTGTGATTATTGTGGAGATGAGAATTTTTATCAAATCCCTTATAATACTCATGGCATTTATGAGGTTTCTCTCCTATGTGGACTCTTTGATGAATTCGAAGAGCTGAGCTATGACTGAAACCCTTGCCGCACTTAGTGCATTGATAAGGCTTCTCTCCTGTGTGGACTCTCTGATGAATGTGAAGATTAGAGCTGTGACTAAAGCCCTTTCCACAATCATCACATTTATAGGGTTTTTCTCCTGTGTGGACTCGCTGGTGAATGAGAAGGTGGGAACGCTGACTGAATCCCTTACCACACTGTTCACATTTATAGGGTTTCTCTCCAGTATGTACTCTTTGATGAGTATGAAGCTTCGAACTCTTGCTGAAGCCCTTCCCACATTCATGACAAGTATAGGGTTTCTCCCCAGTATGGACCCTCTGATGAATACGAAGATCAGAGCTATGACTAAAGTCCTTGCCACAGTTGTCACATTTATAAGGCTTCTCTCCTGTATGTACTCTCTGATGAATTTGGAGATTTGAGCGCTGGGTAAAGCCCTTACCACAGTTATCACATTTATAGGACTTCTCTCCCGTGTGGACTAACTGATGAATCCGAAGATTTGAGCTCTGACTGAAGCCCTTGCCACACTCATCACACTTATATGGTTTCTCTCCTGTGTGGACTCTCTGATGAACATGAAGTACTGAACTCCGACTAAAAGTCTTACCACACTGATCGCACTTAAAAGGCTTCTCTCCTATGTGAAGTCTCTGGTGAATCTGAAGTAATGAATTTCTACTGAGGTCCTTATTACACTCAAATTTATAAAGTTTCTCTTCTGTGTGGACTCTTTGATGACTGTGAAGACTAGAGATCTGACTGAAGCTCTTACCACACACGTGGCATATGTAAGAGACCTCCCCTGTGTAGGCCCTCTGATGAAAGTGAATACCTAAGCTTTGCCTGAAGTTACTGTCAACTTCATCACATCCATACAGCTTCTTAGCTATGTGAATTCTTGGATGTCTGTATAGGTCTGATCTTTGAGAGAAGCATGCTGTGCTGACAGAGCACTGAAAGAACTTTTCTCCACATTGATTTCTCTTGTGGAGAACACACTGTGAGTTCCAATAATAAATTTCTTTACATTTATTACATCCACAGTTTTCCTCTTCCACAGAGTTTTTCAGTAGGTCATGTTGACATAGTTCCTCAGTGTACTCTGGAAGGGCTTCTACTGTTGGGACATAAGAATGCTGAACTATGAGCTTTTGTTCTTTTTCCACAGAGATATTTTTCCTAGATATGCCAAGATGCCATCTGCTTTTTTGAAAGCCATGTAAATCATTCATATAGATTTCTCTAGCATAGTCTTCATGGGTATGTTTTGTTTCTAAGGACTGCCAAGGTATAAACTTTGTATATTTTAAGTTCCTGGGACTGTTGCCTTCAAAAGTTAATTCACAGTTCCCATTCCATGGTACTTGGGTGGAGAGTATTAACCATTCCTGATGGTGGGAAAGATCTTGTTGCTTTAGGTCTTTCAAATCTATTCCTTGGACGGTTTCCACATAGTTTCTATTCTCATATATCTGAGTGCTGGCATTCCTCCAGCCTTGCCAGCAGGGAAGATTTTCATGTTTTAAGTATCTGAATCTTTCTTCTTGGGGTTTGTAGCTCTCTTTCCAGTTTCCTAGAATAAGCAGATAATCCATTGGTGAGATAAATGTGGCTTTTAAAAATTTCCAAGTATCTCAAGCATTGCCTTCCAGAATTACAGGAATAAATGTGTGGGGGGGAATGGGAAAGGATTATGCTTAGGCTGCTCCATATTTCGTCTGAAATTATGCATTTGTTCATTCATATATATATATTCATTCATTCACTTATTCAGACATGCTGTCGATGTATCTTGAGCATCTGCTACTTATCAAGTACTGTTAGAAATAAACAAGTAAGGCTGACTGTTTCATGGAAATCATCTTAAAAACAGATTTAATTAGATTACTCTGTTTGTAACATTATTTTAAGAAATAAAATATTCTTTCTATATTTTTGTTCTAGCAGAGTGTGACCAGTTGTGTGAAAAAATGGCTGCATTAACTCTGTACCTCTGGGTGTTCCCCTTTCATGCTGACTTTAGCTTGGCTATACAATTTGTTTTAATGGGACAATAGCAAAAGTGATACAAACAGAGACTTGAAAGTGTTTGCGTACTTAGAACTTGCCCTCTTTTTGCTAGTTTTGAAAATTCTATGACCACCACCATGAAAACAAGCCTGGGCTAGCCTGCTTGAAGAGTGACATATGGTCAACACATTCCCATTATCCCCACTGCTACCAACCAACTCCCAGACATCTAAGTCTGACTGTCCAGCCTCATCACACACCATCCAGCCCCAATCAGATCACTCTGTGATAGAAGATCCATCCAACAATTAGAATCATGAAAAATAATGTTTGAGTCACTAAGCTTGGGGTAGAGTTTGTTATATAGCAAAAGCTAACTTGTATAAATAGTATGAAGAGAGCACAAATTTAGGACCACACAAAATTGATGTGTAGAGGTCTGCATTTTAAGTGTAATCCAGAAAATAAGAATAAAAATCACAAATACCTATTAATTACATAGTCTAGGTGTCTTGGGAGATGTCTTGCTCTATCTTCTGTCATCTGATTTATGACCCATTTTTGAGGGTCATATTCCTTCTATACAATACAATACCTAGATAAAGAACCAAAATACTCAACAAAACTGGTTCCAGAAGATACTAATTCTGTTAGCTAAGAGCTGGGATAACTTTACCTACTGACATGACATTTGTGTAGTTCTCCCACATGACCTCTCTATAGAGCTTTTTTTGAGAAGAATCCAGGAATTTCCATTCCTCCCAAGTAAAAATAACAGTCACATCTTCAAATGTTACTGCCATCTGGTCAAAGATCACGTTTTCCAAGAAGAGACCTAAGGGAAAAGACGGACAAGGAAACAGCCATTCAGCAGGTAACATAAATGACAAATGAAATCAAAAAAGAAAGAACTTCAGTAATGAAGAAAAATAAGTAAGAGGAGACTTAATAATAGGGATGGCTAAATAATGTATCAAGTCACTGAAGCCCATCACAGTCATAAGAAACATGCTAACCACTGGGCTAAGGACTTCACATATATTTCATAATCCTCACAGCAACTCTCTCTTATAGATACTATTATTATCCCGATTTTTAAAAAATTAGTAAGTAATGGTTGAAAAAGATTAAGTCAATTGATCCCCCAACCCTTTTTATTCTGGAAATGTTCATCTTCCTGCTCCAATCTGGGCTGGCTGTTCTTTAGTGCTCCATTTTCAAGATCATATACTTCTTTTTCCCTTTTGTGATTTACTCCATTAATTTGAAGGTATATGCCCAAATGAGTTGTCAAGCTGATGAATGCTAATTCCATGGCCACTGGAAAAAAAAAAAGGTGAGAAACAAGCTAAAGTTTTCTTCAGGACACACATTTGGTTTAAAGGAGAATGTCCAAGCTTGCTTAGTGTCCTTATCATCACTCACAAGTGGCTGGGTATCAAATTCAAGAGTGAAAAGAATTTTTCTCAGAATTGCCTCACTGTTTATATGTCTTCATTGTTGTTTCTAAGACCTTTTTTTCTTTAATTCTCATTCCTTTCTGAGCAACTTTTTCTTTGCTCTCTGTAAATATTTTAGGGTCCTCTTTTGACTGGCTCTCTGCTTCCAATGGTATGGATGCATCTTCAGCTTCTCTGAAGTTTAAAGGGTTAATCAAATCCTTCTTGTGCTTATTCCCCCGTGGAGCATTCCAGGATGTAAAGTCTTTAGCCCTATAAGGTTCTTACCACTGTTCTGCCTCTTGCTTTCCAAGTTGTGTGTGTGTGTGTGTTTTAGGAAGTTAGTTATTTTAGTAGTATTTAGTAGTTTATTTATGCATTGAGAGAGCGTACACACAGGGATTTGTGGGGATGCAGAGGAAAAGGGAGAGAAAATAACAAGACTCCAGGCCAAGTGTGGAGCCTGAGGTGAGGCTAGATCCCACCACCCCAAGATCATGACCTGAGCTGAAATCAAGAGCCAGATGCCCAACTGCCTGAGGCACCCAGGCACTCCTTCCAAGTTTTTGTTGAAATTCCTTACTTGCTGATGGCTCCTTACTTCATCACTGAAGATTCAGACAGTTTTTAGTTTCTTATTACCATCATGAAGTTTTAGAAAAAAGAGATAAATATATGTATTCAAACTGCCCCAAAATTATTCTTTTAGTGGAGAGAACACCTCATAAATAGGTTATTTGACTAACTGATTTCATTTTTTTTATGACATTCTTAATTCTAAAGTTCAATTAAGAATGTTTAGTAAATACTATGAATAAAGGAAATCAGTAGATTTCATGGAGGAAAACTAGAATATCATGACTACCAAATCATTATAATCATAGCAGTTAAAAATTATCAAGAAGTTATGTGAAAAGGGCTGTTATTTATTATCACAATAATCCTCTAAGGTATAATTAGCAATACTAAAGGAATAAGGAAACCAACATTTAGCAAGATTAAGTAACTTGGACAAGGTCATGCATTTACAAAATAGTGGCCTACCTACTAAGTCAAGTCAGAGAAGTCAAAAACAACTTGGTAAAGGATTGTAAATCAAGATTTCCATGTTTATCCCTATTGTGTTAGCAAAAGGACAACAGGAAGATGTACTGAAATATTCAAGGATTCAAAATATACCACCCACATACTGCTTTCCAAATAAACTACATGAAAATCCATGTGTAAACAATGAAGTACTAACCAAAATGACAATTCAAGAAGGAGAAAATTCAATGCTATTTTTAAATGTTTATAAATGTTAAAAATTCAGAATATCATAAGTCTATTTTAACACATACAAATGAAATTATAAATAAAATCAGAAAAGAAAAATGGGATGTTTAGATTCCCAGATGATAAGATTGAAAACTGGAGTCAGAACAGAAAATAAATGAACTCACTGGTTCCTTATTTTGTAAAAAGTACAGAAAAAAATAAAACTCAGCCTGCTGTTACTGGCTTTGTTATTTTTTAAATATTTAAGAATTTCTTTACAAGTTATACTAGAGGGGCACCTTTGTGGCTCAGTCAGTTAAGTGGCTAACTCTTAATTTTAGCTCAGGTCATGACCCCTGGGTCCTGGGATGAATCCTTACCTCAGGCTTACATGCTCAGTGAGGAGCCAGCTTGAGGATTCTCTCCTCCAACCCTTTCCCTCTCTCTTTCCCTCTACCTGTCCCCTTGCTTGTGTGTGTTCTCTCTCTCTCAAATAAATAAATCTTAAAATATATACTAGAGATTGAGTCCAGTTGCTCTCCCAAAAATAAATTCATAAAATTTTAAAATAATTCTGAAGTAATATAAGTAAAAACTGAAAGCCTACCCTCCCCAAATAACTTGAGAAGTAACCAGGATAGTTTTTACTGTCCTTTCTGACTATTTTTCATGAATACCCACAAACATACATACCCCACTGACATTTTTTTTCTTAACTAAGACATGATAATTCTGGTTTGCATTTTTTCACATAATACATAATGCACAACTTCACATTTCAGTACATATGTCTATTTTATTTGTGGTGGTTTTAAAATACATCCACAAATATTTGATTCCCTTCCCTTCAAGAGGTGTAGCCAGTTCCCCACCCTTCAAGCATGGGCTAGACTTAAGGACTCACTTCTAAGGAATTTTATATAAAAAACAGAAGGGGAAGAAGTAATGCTGTGCAACTTTCAAAACTAGCTCTTAAAGGCACTGCAGCTTCCACCTCGCCCATTTTCTTAGATCACTCTCTTTTGGAGAAACTGCCTTCCATGTGGTAAGAATACTTAGGAGTCCTGTGAAGACACCATGTGGCAAGGAACTGAGGCCTTCTGTCCTCTGAGAAATGAAGCATCCTGCCAAGTCACATGAGTGAAGCATCTTAGCAGAGGATTCTCCAGCCCCCTGAAGCCTGCCAGTATCTGCAGTCCGGCTGACAGCTTGTCTCATGAGAGACCCTGAGCTAGAACCACACAGCTACACTGCTCCCAGCTTCCTGGGAGATAATGAGATATTATTATGAGTGACATAATAAATTTGTGTTATTTTATTAAACTAAATGTAACTTACTATGCAATAAATATTGTTCTAGCAAACATTCTATTAGAGTTTAACTACTATTACAAATTGTTTTAGAAAACAGAAAGTGAAAGCTGCTAGCTATATGGCTAGTGTAATCTTGACTCCAAGACCAGATAAAGACAATACAAAAAAGTTAGAATATAATCCCATTTGTGAATTTTATAAATCTATAATAATCCTAAATAAAATATTAGATAATTGAATTCAGAAGTACTTTAAAATATGCATCATGGTCAAGCATCATTATAGGAAGGAAGGACAGTTCAATAAGAGAAAATCTATCAATATTATTTATTAATAGACTACTGAAGAAAACCATAAGAGAAATCAAGTGATAAAGTTCATAATGTTCAACACCTTTATATGGTCTTTTCTTTTTTTTTTTTTTTTTAAAGATTTTATTTATTTGACAGAGAGAAATCACAAGTAGTCGGAGAGGCAGGCAGAGAGAGAGAGAGGGAAGCAGGCTCCCTGCTGAGCAGAGAGCCTGATGCGGGACTCGATCCCAGGACCCTGAGACCATGACCTGAGCCGAAGGCAGCGACTTAACCCACTGAGCCACCCAGGCGCCCTGGTCTTTTCTTTTTAACGATTTTATTTATCTTTATTTATTTGAGAGAGAGAGAGAGAGCATGAGAGGGGAGAAGGCCAGAGGGAGAAACAAGGAGCTGGGAGCCTGATGCGGGACTCATGACGTGAGCTGAAGGCAGTCACTTAAACAACTAAACCACCCAGGTGCCCCCCTTTATATGGTCTTTAAAAACTTTTAGCAAAGTAGGAATAAAAAACCCTCTTAATTGGTAAAGGTTACATATTAGGAACCTATATCAAACATTAAACTGAATGGACAAACTTTGCGTTTCTTTTATTATGGTAAACAAGTGAAGAGTGATTCCAGTCACCACTGCTTTCAACATAGTATCAAAGGTCTGATAAACACTGTAAGAAAATGAAATGAGGCATAAGGATTAGAAGTAAATCAAAAAATGTAACTATTTGTATATACTATGGCAATCTACCTAGAAAAACCAAGAGTACATAGATAAACCTTAGAGCTCAGTAAAATTACCAGATACAATAAAGCATAACCACCACTAGAAAATGGGGGATACCATTCACCAAAAGCAAAACAAAAACCAAAAAAAACCACTATCTTAACCAAGAATATACAGAACTCTTGGAAGATAATATTTAAATTCGAGTACGCAGAAAGAAGACTTAAATAAAAGGAAAGGCATACTTCCTTGTTCTTGGATGGGTTGAATTAAATTCAGTATACCACCCCATCAAATTCCAACTGGATTTTTTTGAGGAACGTAATATACTTTTCCCCTAAAATTTACAGGGAAAGAAAGGGATATAATATAGAGACTTAAGTAAACCAAGCAGGAAGACTTGCGCTGCCAAACAGTGACACACCGCCAAACTACAACAGTAAAATCAGAACTGACAAATAAACCAGTAGAACAGCATGGAAGATTCAGACTGTGCTTGTTTATATACAACACATTAATAATGAAGATGGCATTAAAAATAAAAGTTAAGAATGGATTATTTACTAAATGGTGTTGTGAAAACTTGAGTAACTATATGAGAAAAAATAAAAGTGGATTCCAACTTAGTATCCTATACATTGTAGACACTAAATGGATTAAACACTTAAAGTGGGGGGAACCTGGGTGGCTCAGTTGGTTAGTCATCTGCCTTCAGCTCAGGTCATGATCCTGGAGTCCTGGGGTAGAGCCCCACATCAGGATCCCTGCTCAGCAGGGAGCCTGCTTCTCCCTCTCCCTCTCCCTCTGCCTACTGCTCCCCCTGATTGTGCTGTTTCTCAAATAAATAAAATACTATTTTTAAAAGGGAAAGGTATAGAGTAAACAAAAGAACATGGAGCTGAAAAACATTTACCATTCTGAAATGAATCCAGGTGCCAGTTTGTTGGAAGAAAAATAGATATATTACCAGTTAGATATATAGCTAACTAATGGGGAAAAAAAGGAGTGAGCATAAGTAGAAAAAAAGTTAGAACTGACATTAGGGAAATGGCAACAGGTCAAAATTCAACTGAATGTTACGTGGGCACTTTCCACAGCTCTTTAAAAATAAATCTTAATAGGAAGGTTTTTTTTCCCTAAAAAACCACTCAATATGTCATAAAGAGAAAAAACTGAACTGGTCAGTTTTATGAAAGAAATTATCAAAGAACTATAACCTTCAAAAATAACCAACCCAAAGATTTTCTTACATAAATGCTTTCAAATTTTCAAGGAACAGACTTGGAGTTATTAAATTGTTCCAAACATATAGAAAAACTATCAAAATCTTTAAAACATTCAGGAAAACACTGAGACAGTAAAAGTCAGAAAACTATATATCTATAACTATATTATTGAATATTGGCACAAACTTCAAGAGCAAATAAAGAAAAATATAAAGCTAATTAAATCCAGCAACACCTATATTTACACTGTCACAGAACTAATTACTCCAAAATGTGGTGGCTTCACACAAAAATAATTATTTTTCACAACTTCTCAGGGTCAGAAATTCAGGAATGGCCTGGGCAGTTCTAACTCAGATCCCTCATGAGATTGTTGAGTAGTGGCTTGAGTGGGCTGGAGGATTCACTTCCAGGGTGGCTCATTCACGTGGCTGGTAGGCTGGTTGTGACTGTTGATGGAAGTTATCCATTTCTTTGCACTTGGTTATGTGACCAGGGCTACCTCTCAACATGGAGGCAAGCAAAAGCTGTATCCTTTCTATGACTTAGCTTTGGAAGTCACATAGCATCACTTACACTGTACTCCACTGGTTGAGGTGATCACAAACCCCAGTCAGATTTGAGAAGTGGGGACATAGATCCTACTTTTTGGTGGGAAGATTAAGTCACTTTGTAAGACAAGCATTAAGAGTCAGATATGTTATAGGTATGGCCATCTTTGGAAAATGCAAATGCAATCTGCCATAATACACCAAAGCATATTATAGCATGATGGAGTGGTGGTTTATTCCAAAAAGTAAAGAAAGATCCAAATGAAGAAATCCATTAACTATAAACTATCATAATAATGTCAAATAAGAAAAGCTATATATTTTAATCACTGCCAAAAAAGTACGTCTTAAAATGCAACATGGGTCCTTCATTTAAAACTACAAACAAAGCAAGTTAGCAAAACAAAGACCATATCTCAAATCCAAAAGTAAGACATTAAAAGCATTCCCGTTAAGACTGGAAACTCAACAAAGATACTGCAAATTCACTATTTTTAAACCACTAATGAAAGCACTTGACAATACAAGTAGACAATTATAAAGGGTATGGTTGTACATAGGAAACCCAAGAAAACCAACTGAAAATCATTAGTAATTATAAGCAAAGTCAATGTCCCAGAAATTTTTTTTAAAAGATTTTATTTATTTATTTGACAGACAGAAATCACAAGTAGGCCAGAGAGGCAGATAGAGAGGGAGCGGGAAGCAGGCTCCCTACTGAGCAGCGAGCCCGATGCGGGCCTCGATCCCAGGACCCTGAGATCATGACCTGAGCTGAAGGCAGAGGTTTTAAACCATTGAGCCACCCAGGCATCCAATGTCCCAGAAATTTTAATACTAGATTTGTACCCTAGAGAAACTTACACATGTATACCAGAAGATATGTACAATAACATTTTCAGCATAACTGCTGTAATAACGAAACACTAGGGGCGCCTGGGTGGCTCAGTGGGTTAAGCCTCTGCCTTCAGCTCGGGTCATGATCCCAGGGTTCTGGGATCGAGCACCGAATCGGGCTCTCTGCTAGGCAGGGAGCCTGCTTCCCCCCACCCTCTACCTGCCTCTCTGCCTACTTGTGATCTCTGTCTGTCAAATAAATAAATAAAATCTTTAAAAAAAAAATAACAAAACACTAGAAGCAATACAAGAGGCCCAACAACAGGATGGATAAATAAGTTGTTTGTCATTCTGTGAAACAGTACATAGCTGTGAAAAAAGCTATAGGTACATACAAAAAAGCTATAGCTACATTTGTATAGCTACAAATCAAGAAGCCAATCACAGTGATTCCATTTATATAAAACTAATGAATAATAAACATTTAAGATAGCAGTTGCCTCTTTAGGAAAAGGAGGGAATGAAATTGTGGGGTCAGCAGGAGGGTGCTTTTCAAAATATTTGGTGGTCTAGAGCGTAGGTGCTCATGTTATTTTAAATTATGCATAATATTTTAGTATTAGTATTTAGTATTAGTATTAGTATTTTGCATGCATGTAATGTATCACAAGTTCAAATTAACTGAGCATGTAAAATACAATTAATGTAATTTAGAAAATTCAGGCATATACTCATTAAAAGGTATTTTAACTGACTGAACCACCCAGGAGCCACTTTTAAAAGGTATTTTTTTTTAATTTTTTTTTTAAAGATTTTATTTATTTATTTGACAGAGAGAAATCACAAGTAGTCGGAGAGGCAGGCAGAGAGAGAGGGAAGCAGGCTCCCTGCTGAGCAGAGAGCCCGATGCGGGACTCGATCCCAGGACCCTGAGATCATGACCCGAGCCGAAGGCAGCGGCTTAACCCACTGAGCCACCCAGGCGCCCTAAAAGGTATTTTTAAAATGACATGTACAGGGGTGCCCATGTGGCTCAGTCAGAGTTAAACGTCTGCCTTTGGCTCGGGTCACGATCTCAGGGTCCTGGGATAGAGCTCTGCATCAGGCTCCCTGCTCAGCGGGGAGTCTGCTTTTCTCTTGCCCCCCACCCATGCTTGCTCGCTCTCTGAAATAAATAAAAATAAATAAACTTTTAAAATAACATTTACAATAGCAACTAAAAAATATATATTTTGGGGTGCCTGGGTGGCTCAGATGGTTGCAAGTCTGCCTTCAGCTCAGGTCATTTTTTCGAGGTCCTGGGATTCAGCCTCACATTAGGCTCCCAGCTCAGTGGGGTATCTGTTTCTCCCTCCCCCTCTGCCTCTCCTCCTCCTTGTACCTCTCTGCCTTTTTCTCAAATAAATGAATAAATCTTTAAATCTATTTTTAAATCTTTTAAATATTTTTAAATTTTTAAATCTATTTTTAAATCTTTAAATCTTTAAATATATGTGTGTGTGTATATATATATATAGAGAGAGAGAGATTCCTACGTACTTAACAAAAACACTTAGAACACAGATAAATGTAGCTTTTGAATTTAGAAGACACTCCTCAATCTTTGGTAGGAAAAATAAACATAATTTTGTTATCACTAAACTTACTTACATTTTCAAAGATACAACAGGTTTGGGGAGGATATTTTCAAGTACTTTTGTGAGAAAAAGGAAAAGTGTCAAAAAGAAATAACGCGAGGAGACTAACCCAATGGTATATTAAAACTCTGTAGCTCTTAAAAAAAAGAACTCTGTAGCTCTAATTATAACACCATGTGGCTGACACATGAAATAGAGAAATAGAGAAGATCAATATAAAGGAATAGAAATCTGAAAGTGGACCTAAATATAGCAGTGAATTCTAAACATGGTAAAGGTAATAGTAAATTTGCGAGGATAAGATAGCTTATATAATTAATGATGCTGGAACATCTGACTAGCCATCGTCCAAAAAAAAAAGAAAAAAAAAAAAGGCTAGATTCCCTGCCTCAATTCTTATGTCTTAGTTGACTAGAGAGAGTTATATCAGATATACATTATATTTTAACAATAACTAACATAATAGCAACCATTGTTAGTGATTCTGTTTGTCAGGCACTGTGCTGGCTTTTACATGTTTGCATCTCAACCCTAGAAAGTTCTATTTCCCCACTTCAGAATTGAGAAACTGGTTATGTAATGCAGTCTAGTTCACATAACTCAGAAGTGTAGAAGCAATAAAACAAGGTTAGATAATGGGTCCAGAGCCTGTATTTTGACTATTAAGCTAGACTAAAAAAAAATACTGAAAAGTTAATATATTCAGTTCAGTTAATATTCAGTTATATTCAGTTAATATAATCTAAAACTTACAAGAAACTTTTAATTTTTTTTTCTTCCCACAATGAGCCATCTTCCTTTTCTTTATTCCTAAATGTGGAAAAGGAAAGGCTAAATTCCTCTGCATTGCCCATTAAGCATACTACATATAAAGGAACAAAATTAAATACACTTGGATAGCAGTATAAGAATTGAGAGATGGCCCTCTGCCTGCTGCTCTGCCTACTTGTGCTCTCTAACTCTCTGTCAAATAAATTAAAAAAAAAAAAAAGAGAGAGAGAATTGAGAGATGGGTTCACGAAACAGGACAGCCCCAAAAGTGGTCTGTATATACATTTGTGTATGTGTGTGGGTATGTTAAAAAATTTAGTAATTTGATATATAAATATGTAGCACCACAATCAATGGAGAAAGTAAATGCTACTAGAAAAATAAGTGGGAGGAAAAATGTTTCACTTCTGTCATTTCTCACACCAAAATAAATATATGATAGGTTTCAGAGTTAAACTTTTAAAATATATTTTTTTAAGATTTTATTTATTTATTTGTCAGAGACAGAGGGAGAGAGAGCGAGCGAGCACACACAGACAAAGAGGCAGGCAGAGGCAGAGGGAGAAGCAGGCTCCCTGCCGAGCAAGGAGCCCGATGTGGGACTCGATCCCAGGACCCTGGGATCATGACCTGAGCCGAAGGCAGCTGCTTAACCAACTGAGCCACTCAGGCGTCCCAAACTTTTAAAATATTTGAAACTGTAAAAAACAGCTGAGAAAACGAAAGTCATTATGTAATATGTTTGGGGGTAAAGAAGAGCTCCCAAAGCATAATACTATATAAATAAAAAGAAATAAGATTTCGCTTTATACAAATGTAAAACTCATATAAACAAAGAAGTCCTTAAAAGCAAAAGTCAAGCAACTAGAGAAATACAGCCTTTAATAAATGGTTTATATCTTTTATATACAAGGAGAATCCTTTATCAAATAGAAACAAAAAATTTAGTAGGAAAAAAAGTAATGCATATCAAGAGACATACAATACTTATGTCAAAGAAGGAATGCAAATGACCAGTAAATGTATGTAAAAAATGGTCAACCTTACTAAAGATTAAAGGGATGCAATTCAAGGCAAAATCTTAAAGATAATACTCAAAGGTGGTAAAGGTTCTGAAAGATAGTATCTTTCCTCAAATGGTTATAAAAGTTCATGTGGTATTTCTAAAAAAAAAAACTTAAGTTTTTCAAAAGTCTAAAACATGTTTATATTCCTTAACTCTGTTATCCTGTTTCTCAGAGCATACCTTGAGGATATAAAGAGATACACTAAATAAATTATATATAAGAATATTTTTTAAAAATTTTAAAGATTATTTATTTGACAGAGAGAGAGCATAAGCAGGGGGAATGGCAGGCAGAGGGAGAGGGAGAAGTAGGCTCCCTGCTGAGCTAGGAGTCCAGTAAGAGACTCAATCCCATGACCCTGGGATCATGACCTGAGCTGAATGCAGATGCTTAACTGACTTAACTAAGCCATCCAGGCGCCCTAAAAATATTTAATAGAAAACTTTATGACAGCAAAATATTGAGAATTACTTAAGTTTTTCCCCCCAAAAAGAAGATTAATATAAAGTACATATGGCTGGAATAAAGCCCATATATCTGGAATGGAATGATACATAATTTGAATGGAATACTAAATAGTCATTAAAACTTGGGCTACTGGGGCACCTGGGTGGCTCAGTGGGTTAAAACCTCAGGTCATGATCCCAGGGTCCTGGGATGGAGCCCGGCATCAGGCTCTCTGCTCAGCAAAGAGCCTGCTTCCTCCTCTCTCTGCCTGCCTCTCTGCCTACTTGTGATTTCTGTCTGTGATATAAATAAAATCTTAAAAAAAAAAAAATTGGGCTACTGGGGCACCTGGGTGGCTCAGTGAGTTAAGCCTCTGCCTTCGGCTCAGGTCATGATCTCAGGGTCCTGGGATCGAGCCCCGCATCTGGCTCTCTGCTTGATGGGGAGCCTGCTTCCCCCACCTCTCTGGG